>NC_061070.1:7643328-7943328 GCF_021917145.1 Hypomesus transpacificus | reverse complement strand
AATCAAAGAACAAAAGAAAATAATGATTAGTCAGAAAAAATACGTAAAGGGTTAAGGTGATGAGACATGAAGAGATTTAGAAAGATGCTTCGAGGTGGGAGTTTCTGGCTCAGCTGTGAGGGGATTAACAGGAGCTTTAATTTTTTGCATAAAATGTTGAGGAAAAATGTAACAAATAAACAACATTGTCAACAACCGCGTCGGACAAGTGAGGCGTTTCCTGTGGCGGATCTCAGGAGGTGACCTGGGAACGCAGCTGAGCTCATTTCCTGGTCTCACCATCCGAGCCACGGCCACTAGCCAACCTCCCCAGGACAGATCCAGGATCAGCGCATTCTAACCCAAATGTATTATGTGTATATTATTTACAGTATATTATCTTATATCTACTATTATCGAACCCAGATATATACAATGAGTATCGGCATAATAGGAACCAATCAAAAACAAGGTCAGCATGTCATGGCAGCGCCCCGCGTCTCAAACAGACCAGTCCAGGTTGGCCAGAATCAACACAAAAACAGATTCTCTGATTCCTCTCTTCTCTTCTCAGTGTGCTTTGGCTGGTACTTCGAGGACCCAGGGCCCTTCCTCAACTGCTTACAGATTAGTGTGTGTGTGTGTGTGTGATGTGTGAATTTATGTAAGTATGTGTATGAAGTGTTGCCAAAACTATGGCTAAAGGATGAGATATGGGTTAGGCCCAGACCATATTGAACTCCCTCACCAAGCTCAAGCTCAGCATCTCTAGAGCTGTGTGTGTGTGTGTGAGTGTGTGCATGAGCGTGTGTGATTATCATGTGCATGTGTGGGTGTGAGTGTCTCATTGCCTTGTGCTCTGGCTGTGCCCACAGAGCCAGATGGTGTGCCCCACTAGCCTGGCTCTGGACGCCTGCAAAAAGAGAGATCAGTGGCATTTGGATATGAAAGAAAATTCAACAGCGCAGGGTGTGAGCAAGGCCCAACAAAACTGGATCGGACCAGACCAGACCCAAAGCACAGCAAGTGGTGAGCTGATCTGAAAGCATAACGATCAAATTGTGCCCCTCCTAGTACAGGCCAGGGCCTCGGCCCTTTACTCGCTCTGTCCTCCCAGCAGCTCTGTCCTGGCAGAGGAAGGAAGCAACTGAAATGTCACCACTGGAAGCCATCTCTTGCCATGGTCACCTCTCACCACTAACCATTCAACCCAGAGTCAAAGGAAAGACTTGTCTGTGGGAATTAAGTCAATGCCAACCTGCCCGCCCCCCCAACCACCCACCCACCCACACACACACACACACACACACACTTAGGAACATACACCCGCATACATACACATACCCAAACACACATACAAACACTCAGATTTGTCACCTCAATCCTCCAGTGTAAACAACAGCTTAATACTACTATGGGATGCATACAACAGCTCTAAGCAAGGTCCAATGTCAGGGTGACCACCCGAAGCATATAGAGGGCTTAAGAGAGGATAAAATGCCCATGAGTCAATAAAAGGCTCGATAAAGGGGAAGGAGACGAGAGCAGCCTTTAATGCCCAGTGTCTGCATTGCAGATGATGCGTCTGTCTGTCTAGGGAAAGGGCCTTAAAGAGGGACCAAAGGCCTGGAGGGTGGGCTCTACGTACAGAGGAGATAGGGCGCCCCACGGACAGACAGACACAGACAGACAGACACACAAATACAAACACACACTTACAGTAAACTCACACACATTCTTGACAGAAGCAGCCCTGCGAGAGCCATACAGTCTGACCCCTACTCGAACAAAGCTACGGTCAACATCAGAGGGCAGGATGAATAATGAATGCCAGGGCCGCAATCTGTTCTCTCGCTCATGAAAAAATGAAACAAAAAAAGCACCAGTCTGTAGTGAGTCTGTTCCCACACCAACCGACAGCACCAATATGGACCGTAAATAGATAAGATCACAGCTGCCTCTCATGAGTCTTAAAATACTGCCAAACCATCCGCAATAACAGAAAATTTGAATCATACAATTATACTGTCAGAGAAAGCTGAAACAAACTGGGCACAACATAACCGACCCAACACCTCATCTTCACACATCAAGAGTAAGAGACAGTGAAACAAAAGGCCTCCATTGCACTGGAGGTACAAACATTTCAGCACATGCAGATGCTTCTTTGCTGGAACACCAAAATTAGATTATTAATATTAATTTGAATATATTATTCGGTAATGGTTTATGCCTATTTTGGTTCTGTGTGTTTGAATGTGATAAGCACTACTTGTGGAGGTGCCGGTGCTTGTTTTCACAGGTTTGAGGAAACCATGGTAATTCTCTGAGTCATACCTGCCGTTCACACTCAGCCAACCATCCAATTAACCCCCTGTTTGATTACCTTGCTGCTCTCTCTCCCCCCATTGAGTGGAGTGACACTCATTGAGCACTTTCCTCTCTCCCCCATTCACATCAATGTGACAGGGCAGCCATTTTGAGAAGGTAATGGTTGTTATTATTCTGTCATTAAGCCTGGCCCTGCACCACAGACCTGCTGCATCAATGTTCTCCCACTCCATTGAATCAGTTACAGGATGGGAGGAAACAGATAGGGGAGGGGTAGAGAAGGAGAGAGGGAAATAGGGAGAGGGGGAATGAAAAAGAGAGAGAGACAGATAGATAGAGAGCAACACTACCCACACTTTGAGGCTAAAACAAACAAACTTTGTTAGAAGTGTGTGTGTGTTTGTGTGTGTATGTATGTGTGTGTGTGCGTGTGTGCAAGAGATGTTGCGTGTCTGTGTACAAGTTTGTCTTCAGCGATCTGGATTTGGGTTCAGTATTTAGGAAAACAATTCTAAACTTCTCTGTCTGGTTAACTACCACAGTAACTAGGAGTAATTGACAGTCAGATGGAGGTAGATTTAGAGGGATAAACCCACAACATTAACCACCCCGCATGAGTGTGAAACATTCTGCTAAACATCATATTCAGAAATCTAAAATAGACAGTTGTTGACAAACTGTACCCCGAAGATGGCAAAGCAAGTCTAATGGACCTGAAACATGCTAACAAGCAAAAGCCAGACTCCCTCAAAAAAAGCTGCACCTCAGTAGTGTTACAGTCTGGACATACGGTAGTTTCTATTCCTTAGTGTTTCTCCATCATGTCTTACCTTCTGTAGACTAGTGGGGTTTAGCTGGGTTTTGTCAATGATCTTCACAGCCACCTGAGATAGAAAGAAAGTAGATGACAAGTCAGATGATGTTACAGTACAATGTGTTTTGTTCTTGTTTTTGGTCTACAAAGTGTGCTCAGTGCATGAATAAGACACTACATAAATTAATGGACACCATTTCTCTGTTCTGTAGTTGGAAAGTCGTTTTAGTTCCAGGAGAATGTCAAAGTGAGATTCCTTCATCTTGGCGTTGTGACACAGCTTTGATGCAAAACACAAACAAAGCTAAAGAAACTAGGAAGAGAACTACAGGGGGGGGGGGGGGAGAGAGAGAGAAAAAGTAGGTTTTTAACAAGGCATAAATGCAGTTTCTTTCACTCGGTAAAGACAGCAGATTGTAGGGACAAACTAGAGTGTGGGTCCCTGGGTGCCACAGACTAAGGGTGGGTTGATGACTATTGGCATGCTGCCTTGGTCTATCTGGCCTATGGTCTGAGCTCATCCATCTAAATCATCATTGTACAAGTCCTGTAGGTGAACCTGTTTCTCTCACACATTACAGTCCCTTTCCCTACACAGATACACATGATTACCTTCGTCAAGCTCCGATCGCTCCATCCTAACTCTGACTTAATCTTCATGAGATGGGAAAAATGCACAAATAAAAATGAGGTGTCGGATCTGTTTGTACGGTATGGTTTGCAGTAGTTTGAGTTATGGCAGAGAGCTGTTACAATTAGACATTTTGTTTATGTTCTCAGGAGGATAACAAGCAACACAAAAAATCTCTTAACAATTGTCTTGAAATAAGGAAAAAAGGCCAACTTCAATGCATGTACAAGCGTTAGCTTTATTCGCTTTAGAAGTCCTTCAAGAGTCAGCAGACACACTGGTGTGCTTCACTGGAGGAGGGGCCTTGGCTCCTTGCCAAGTCTCCCCAGTCAGAGAAGTGCTGAGTCATCACTATGGCAACACTTGAATAGATGTACTCAGCGTTCTGCGACTAGATCAGGGTTTCCCCCGAAAAAATCTGCAAGCAATGCCACATGCAGAGCTGCTGATCCCTCACATCTACACGAAGGAATAAATACGGTTCGGGTTACAGAGAGAACAACCAGGGAAAAGAGACAGAAAGGACTCCTCTCTCACTCTCTCTCTCTCTTTGGAGATGTCAGAGGAGGAAGAGACAGAGAGAGAGACAGAGAGAGAGAGAGAGAGAGAGAGAGAGAGAGAGAGAGAGAGAGAGAGAGAGAGAGAGAGAGAGAGAGATAGAGAGAGAGAGAGAGAGAGAGAGAGAGAGAGAGAGAAAGAGAGCAGCTAGCAGAGGGCGGCTGTGGAGAGACAGGCAGAGTGCAGGTGGTGTCTATTTCAAGGCTGTCTTAGGTGGGCAGGTGCACAGACAGACATCAGCCCCCCCCCCCCCCGCGCGCGCGCTTCTTCCGGACAGGGACGGCGCTGGAGGATAGCCGTATGTACACACTGTGTGTGTGTGTTCAAGTGGGTGTTGGTCTTTGCGTTCCGCTTCCTTGAAAAATGTCATTTCAAATTTCAAATCATTCTGTTTCTCTTTACTCAAGCTTTATTTGTATCTTGATAGCTGGTTGTCTCTAACATGTTATTTGTGGTTAGGATCCGATTCAACTCTTAAGTGCACACACACAAATGCATACAGGAGAAACACACCAAGACACTCTTATACACATGAACACAGCAGAACACACCAACGCACGCACGCACCCACCAACGCACGCACTGAGGTGGCTAATGGGTCTGCTGGGTTGGAGGGTGAATTATTCAGCCGCGCTGTGACAGAAGGGAAACGTGCATCACTGTTAATTATTCAGTCCCCTCGTAACACACGGTCCATATGCTCAAGGCCCTATGCCGGCCGTGCAGGCACAAACAGACACGGGAAGGACAGAGACAGAAGTGGAAGGTGAGTCACTGCATCGTTCCGTGTGGTGTGGTGCCTTCCTTCCTGCATTACCTCTCCTTAGGGGTGCACAGGGAGGGGGAGGGGACTGTGACTGGGCTGGGTTAATGTACAGGCCAGCAATGAGAACATATATCGACAGTTGACCAACATTAATCTACTGCCTACGAAGTTTTTCATTATATACTTGCATTAAAAAACTACACACACTTTCTTTTGATCGGGTCTCAAAAGAAAGGAAATCCAAACGACTGCCACATCCCCTCTCAACTCCACCGACGCACAAACAAGGTGTTCAATGATTAATATTATGTTTGAACAGTACCGCAGACCAACATGTACAGTGGTGGGGGAGTTTGTTCATCAGTAGTAATTGGTCATTTACATTTCCTGTCTTTTGACAAAATATAGTAAGTGTGTATAGACAGAGCAGGCTGCCTCGCTCTGAACCATGCATGTGCATCTGGATGAATTCATAAGAGCTCTCTTCTGTACAAAGCTGTGGATAGCTTCTAAGGCCATTAGAATTAGCACACACTTCAAACTTGTTTCCTTTTTATCTCCTTAAATTACATTCAAGGAAAATGTACTGATATTTACAAAGACAAGAAACAGACATGAACAACTAAACTGAGTCTATCTATCTGTTCATGATCTTATCTATGTCCTTTCTGAGCACCTGGCATATGCTCTCTAGTCTAAGTTGGTGCAGTACCCTGGGAGATGTCTATGCTGGAGCGAGTCCTGCTGAGTGAAGCAGTGAGCGGATCTCAGGTCACCTCTCCCTCACTGGGGAAACAGGATCTTTAATTACGAACGCCCTGACTCCGGCTGTCCATCACCCTGTCAGGTCACTGCTGCGTGTGTGTGTGTGCGTGTGCGTGTGCGAGAGAGACAGAGAGAGGGACAGAGAGAGAGAGAGGGACAGAGAGAGAGAGAGAGAGAGAGAGAGAGAGAGAGAGAGAGGAGAGAGAGAGAGAGAGAGAGAGAGAGAGAGAGAGAGAGAGAGAGAGAGAGAGAGCATGCATGTGTGTATGTATGAGATAGAGAGACACAGATACAGAGAGACACCGGCAGAAAGGGAAATAGATCGATATATAGATAGATCATTCTGCATGACCTCAGCAGATCACTACTGTGTCACGGCAGGAGGTCTGTATCGAGGACAGGGAAGGTTAGCCTCATCTCTATTCAGGGAGGTCATAGGAATTTGACCTTACTTAGATGCCTACTTAGGCATACTGTATCGGTTGTGCGATTAGTTGAAAGACCAAAAAAGATGCCAACTGGGACAAAAGCATTATCTACAAATCAGTAGGCTACCTCCTACAAACAGAGTACTTAACTTTATTTTGTTTCTAGCGGATGAACAGGGAGGGATAGGGAGTCAGATGGCTGAGCGGTGAGGGTGTCGGGCTAGTAATCAGAAGGTTGCCGGATTGATTCCCCGCCGTGCCAAATGACGTTGTGTCCTTGGGCAAGGTACTTCACCCTACTTGCCTCGGGGGGAATGTCCCTGTACTTACTGTTAGTCGCTCTGGATAAGAGCGTCTGCTAAATGACTAAATGTAAATGTAATGGACAAGCCAACTAATTTAAAAGAAATTAAAGCAACTTCAGCAAAATCAGTTACGTGTGTGGACACTTTCTCTTACATTAATAAATTAAACTATACTTTATCTGATAGATTAGGCATCCATCAATAACATTTGCTATTGGTCTCTCTAGCTGGGCACCTACTCTGAAATGCTTAAATGACAGCTTTCTTTCTCACCTCTCGTCCGGTCAGGATATGTCGAGCAAGCTTGACCTTGGCGAAGTTACCCTTGCCGATGGTCTTGAGAAGGCGGTAGTTGCCAATGTGGGGCTGCTCCTCGGTGGAGGTGAGGGAGCTACGGCAGCGCGCAAGGCTGTGGCGGCTGGCCGACTTGGCTGGAGGAGCAGGCGGCTCTGTGAATCCATCCACCGATGAGTGCTGGAAGAATGACATGTGAATATCAGTAACATCCTGAGACACAAGCTTTAGGCCTCCATACACACAGGCCAGATTCAGGTTTCATCTGAATTTCTGTCACAGGTTTGCAAAAGCTAACAGTAGTTAAGGAGACTGGTTTGAGAAGGTTGTGCCAGTGTGTCAAACGCTACTCTGTGCAATCAGAGATTACGACGTTAAGTCACTTCCTAAGATGAATAGGTGATCTGATTCCAGTGACCCACAGTCTTTGGGTGTGTGTGTATTGTAGGGCTGCACAATTATGGCCAAAATGATAATCTCGATTATTTTGATCAATATTGAGATCACAATTAATTATCACGATTATTTGTTGATTTTAACCAAAACTAATTTTATTGTCACATTATAACTGCTTTCACACCCATTGTTGTGCTACATTCCTGCTAATTTACAAATATGTCCATCAAAATAAAATAGAGGCCCTCTTATTCACCAAAATTCAGTGCATCTCCTTAAAACTAAAGACAAATTAAGAAAGAATACAATAAAGAAAATATTGCAAAACTTCAACAGCGCACTATTTTCCATTTTCCATTGTGTAAATATATTTTAGGTAGCAAAAAAAAAACGATACTATGAACAGAATGATGCATTTTAAATATCGCTCAATCACGCAAATTTGATAGTGGGAAGCAAAAATCTTGAAAATCGATTATTTGTGCAGCCCTAGTGTGTTGCCTTCCTTGTTCAATACATTACAACTTTACCAACTGTACAGTCCTTGCTCGGACCTGAAATGCTGCATTTTGGGCCAAAATACTGCAATGTGCTAGCCTGACATTGTCATACTCATAATTCTAGTCAGAATATGAGTCTGAAAACTCTCCGTTGGGCTGTGACTATGGGGCGTGTGTCAACCGAGCTTGTAAAACAAATGCCTCTTCGCTCAATTGGATAGACTTACAACCAATCAGAGCAACTTAATATGTTGTTTGTTGAAAACGAATTCAACCCAAGCGCTCTTTGGTGACATTGTTGATTACGTTACTGTTGATCATCTGTCCATCATCGTATAAAGCCCACCCTGACAATTTAATTGGTCCGAACAGCTCCTGTTCGGATATAGTTTTTCCGCAATCGAGCCCCTCCAGACCCAACTTTCCGACCAAATTTTTGGGTGGGCGGGGATAAATTGGGCTGGCAGCCAGGCTAACAATGTGCACCAGTCAGATTCAACCAATGCCTTGATTATAAAATAATATTAAAATCTCAATATGATTTAGCATTGTATAATGCACATATTGCTCAATAAGGATGGACCCCCTTTTTAGGAGAACTATAGGCCACCGCTCTTCCCATGCCTTCTCCTAGGCAACAGTTGTGGATCTCACTCCAGGTTAAAAAATACCACGATCCTCTGCTTCTGTGTACCACACCCATTCTGAGAATAAACCCCATGGTCTGGTTACCCAGGTACACCTGCTCCCATTTCACCACGGACACACTACACCACGCTAGGCGTAGACTACGTCATGTGAGCTAGGCAACAGTACATCCAGAGAGAGGGCCAACCACACAGGCAAACACAGGCATTCCATAGTGTGTGTGTGTGTGTGTGCAGTAGCAGCATTGATTCCAGTATAATACCATTACACTATGTCTTACAAACCCAGCACTAAATGTATAGAAGTTGGCCTGTTTCCTTGTGAGATTGAGCAGCTGTGTTGTCTTTATCTAAAGCTTGTGGATGTCTCGACTTAAGTGGCTTTGCTGCTTTTTATCAGCTTTGCACAGATCTATTGTAGGGTTATTTCCTCCTCAGCCACTCACTCACTTTCTCTGTCTGTCTCTCTCTCTCTCACACACACAGACACACACACACACACACACACACACACACTACACTCATCTCCAGGTATCCTACATGAATAACAAGCTGGACCTAAAGGTGATTTAAAGAGTTCCAGCTTGAGTTACACGTACAGTCAGTACAATGGTTAATTTAAGAAATACCTATACTTTTTTTTAAACAATAACAAAAACACAGGCATACAGAATGCTATAGCACCAACATTGATAACATTTCTCTTTCAGCACTAAAAGCATCTCATCTCTTAATAGTACTAAGCAGTTATGCAATACTGTTAGTCAGCTAGCAGCCCTTGAGGCAATATGCTAGTTGAGGATAAGATAGCTGTATAAGCACACTGTGATGCTAAGCTAGCCGCTTAGGCAACTGTCAGTGGTCGAGCAGGCTAAAGCCTAGCCCCAGTCAGAATATCTTTTACCAGTGAGAAACTGTCTATGATGATATTATTACATGTTATTATTCTGCACTGCTGTGGTGAGTGGTTAAGACATGGTCTGAGAGCACAAAGGATGACTTTACAAATATACCAGGTGAGGAAAACATCAGTCTAGTTATTTATAAGATGTAGCATATACATATTGATAAATAAAAACTAGCCTAGTTACCTGACCACCAGGTTAGTTGGGTACATTTAAGCCACTATGCTTATTGGCTGATTAGATTTTATTTTCCACAAGGAATATAACACATGAGTTATGGCTGCCAAGGATGCTTCTGCCAGTTTGACTGAGAATAAGCCTACGTTTCCAGTATGGCTCTGCTCTTGAGGGGAATATGCAGGCAGGAACATGCAGTAATAACAGTATGTGTGTGCTGCCTCTCTGGAGACATGTCCACCTACCGATTGACTCTATGGGCTTTTGCAACCACTGTGCAATTTCCCCCAGAAACAGTGGTGTAGAATAGCGTGCCAAGTTTGCCTGTCCAAACTGGATCCTAACATGGAGGTTTCCACCACTAAGGAGCAACTGGGTCAGGCAGTTATCAGCGGAGAGTGACGGAGCTATGGCTGGCACTAGCTGGGGTGACCAGCTCAACGCAGCGCCCCTCCTCCCTGTTTACACACACATTTACATTTAGTCATTTAGCAGACGCTCTTATCCAGAGCGACTTACAGTAAGTACAGGGACATTCCCCCTGAGGCAAGTAGGGTGAAGTGCCTTCCCAAGGACACAACGTCATTTGGCACGGCCGGGAATCAAACCAGCGACCTTCCGATTTCTAGCCCGATTCCCTCTGGATAAGAGCGTCTGCTAAATGTAAATGTAAAGCCTGTCTCTGTGGGGAATAGGGAGGACAGTTAGACTCCTGGTGGACCCCACAGACCTCATTGGTTCTGCAGTTACCACCATGCAGAAACGGTGTGAGAAGAAGAAAAGAGCGGGGAGGCGCTCCACCTCTACCGAGGAAATAACCCACCAGGGCTCCCCCATTACCGTGCCAGACCATTGCTTAAGCAGTGGCACGCAGATTCCCCCTGCCTTCAAGACCCCCAAGTACCCAGGTCCCTGAGGGCCAGGGTTAAAATAGGCCCAAAACCCCCCAGAGGTCTTGAGCCAGGAAGCCTTTTTCTCCTAGGTTACCACCGAGAGACATCCCACAGCCTTTAATCCTACCCTGCCAAGGAAGAAGCAGCAGCGGGCAACCTGATGGTACAGTATGCCATCACTACTGTGATGATGCCATCACTGCTGAAGAGGCAGGAACAACCCCATGGGGGGCTGATTCTATCTCCTGATCCCTATCCTCACTTGAGCCTGTTCCAGAGTGCCAGTTCAAGGGCACCTCTGTGCTGTGTTTGTAATGCTGGACCCTGGACACTGGCAGCATCATGGTGACCTTACATTATATAATGTTGCTCGATTTCTAGCGAGGTTGTGCAAAACGCCTGGTGGAGGACAATTCAATGGGTGTGATTATAGTCAGGAAGGTGATCACAACTAATGTGTTGCATGAGGCTGGGGCACCACTCACAAGGTAGGGGTGTGAATGTGAGATAGGGACCCAATCTCTTTTCCATGCACATAAACTGCTTAGAACTCCCTGATGTTTTTCTGGCTATGAGCCATTTTCTCCTTTTTTGGGAAGTCACTATGTCCTGGTCAGAACAGACAATCCGGCTGTGGTCAACAAGATATTGGGGCTGCATTACCAACATTTACACATGCAAACCGATAGTGTGGAGCGGTGTACATTTTTTTGTCACTGAGAGCTACTCATGTTACCAGTATATTGAATCTTGGGGTGGGCCTGCTGTCCAGGGGGAATCCTCTGTATGGGGAATGGAAACTTTCATAGGTAGTCAGTCAGGTATGGAAGCACTTCAGCGCTCAAGTAATGGATCTTTATGCTTCGACCTACAGTCTCAGGCACAATGGAAAATATTCCACCTTCATCTGGACAGACTAGCTCTTTGGGCTTGGCCTGTGAGAGGTTGAACATACTGTTGGACTCCAAGAGTGCTCTAGCTACTAGGCTTTTCAGTGTGCTAGAACTCCATGTACAAGTGTGACAGATGTGGTCACGCCACCGTTAGAGGTACACATGGCTGATCTTTTAAGACGGCTGTGCCATTAACCTTTGTATCTTCCAGACAGGGCAGTGATATCCATGCCTTTCCAGTACATTCTACAAGTACACGTTTTGCTATGATGATGCTTGGGTTTTGCTACGGCCTAACCCCATTTTTATCACTAAGGTAATTTGCTCATTGGGTGAGTTTCCCTTGATTTTACAGCATTTTATCCAGCATCCTTCTCATCCTTGGAATAACAGTGGTTGCATAGGCTACTCTATGCCTGTGCTTTGCGTGCTTATATGGACAGAGTACAGGGAGTCTGATCAACTGTGTTTGTCTTGGGCAGCACCTCACAGGGGTTAAGGTCAAGCAAAACCTTTTTCACTGGATAGTGGGAGCAATTGCTTTGGTTTACGCTAGTAAGGGTCTCAGTACCTCCGCTGGTCTTTGAGTGCATTCCCCCCTGTGGAATGGCTGTCTTGGCCTTGTGTGGCAGATAGGCCTCATACCTTTTTGAGGTTCTGTCACGTCCTGTGTGTGTTCCCCTGTTTTGTTTGGCCCCGCCTCCTCCAGGTGTGTCTCGTCTGCTCGTTAGTGGGGTATTTAGTCCGTTGGGTTATGTTTGTCCTGTGCCTAGTTTTCAGTCTTGTGTGTTCCTACCGAGCGTTCCCGCGTACCTGTTACCTGTTCTGTTCCTGCCTTGTGCTCAGATTTCCTGTGCTTAGACCTCGTACCTGCCTGTCCACGACCACTCTACCTGATACCGGATTGTACCTTCGCCGCCAGCCTGTGCACCGATCACCTGCCTGTCCACGACCACTCTACCTGATACCGGATTGTACCTTCGCCACCAGCCTGTGCACCGATCACCTGCCTGTCCACGACCACTCTACCGGATACAGGATTGTACCTTCGCCGCCAGCCTGTGTACTGATCACCTGCCTGTCCCCGACTACTCTGCCTTAAATAAACCCCATTGTTCTTGGAAGCTACCTCCGATGTCTGAGTCTGCATCTGGGTCTACCTCTGTGCGTGAGCCGTGACAGGTTCTATAAGTTTGATGTCACTACACCATCTTTGGTTAGAAAGGTTCCGTTCTCTGATTAGTAAGGTATCTTACCAGATAAGTTTTCTTTTTAGAAACCGTTGTTATAGATAGTTGGAGACAGGAAAATAGGGAAAGACAAGCATGAAATAACCCAATCTGGTATTGAACCCGGGCCCCTAAATTATGGCCTTTGCCTTAGTGGTTTGCACTACACCAAGTGAGCCTCCTGGACGCTCCAAGATCACCATCCTTGCATACAGTGAGAAAGTTCAGTTCATTTTGAATGACCTGACAGTGTCCCAATGGTCCTATAATAAGGGAGTTCCCGACTCCATGGTCATGTACTTCTTTACTTTCAGCCAATCCTGGCTGGCATAGTGTAATTTAAGTTTCTGAGGGCTATGCAGGGATACCTCACATGTTGTCAGAGAACTGGGGTTACAGCCCTAATCTGAAGTTATTCAAAACGAACACTCATTCATTCTCTTCATATGTAATTTCAGCAGCATGCCCACTAGATATCACCCCTGAGGGTCAGGCAGGCTCAGACCAAACCACAACAGTAAAGCAAGCGTTAACCAGCTCAAATCAAGACAGAATAGCGTATAAATAGTAGTGCTTCATGTACATTTAATAAATGTACGTTTTATATTGCATACAGCAGATAATCAAGTGCCTCGTTCTAATTGCATTTCAGTGGTTAGAATCAAGGAACGGTCTATTTATCAGGTACAGTGCAACAAATTATTCTTAAATGCAACATCATATTGGGTAAAGACTCTCTGGTTAAAAGACAGTGCTTCAACAGGACCTCAAATACAACATGCTGAAGGGCAGGTTTTGCAGGTAGCCTTCCAGAAGTACACACTAAATATTCACACCCTAGTACAACATATACGAATAGGCTACATTGCGATGCAACCTCTGCCCGTTTCCTTGCCTTCTGTGTTAAAGCAATCAGACCTAATGAGTAGGCTATAGGCTAGTAAAACCTTAATGTCCCAAAAACTACAATTATTATAAGGTAGGTCCAATTTCCAAACGATCGTGCGATACCTACCTAAATGACAACTTATCAAAGGTGTTCTCTAGCCGACAGGTTTGGTAAACGTCCAAGCTTCATTATTAGTTCGTTTCGTTTACAATGAACAATACAATGCATGACCACTTCTGCTTTATAACGTTTATCGATATGATTTACTTACATTCTCTGTATCACGTTCATTCACTGTCGGTAACGGCGTTCTTGTCGACATCGTGTGCTTTTTAGGCCGCTTAGCGATGCAGCAGACTGGGCAGGGCAGTGGCGGTTCGATCCGATAGGGAGAGCGGTGTCTCTACCTCTACATCCCCGATACCGTTCTTACCCTTGCTGCAAACATGAATAACAGTCCTTCTACCACAACATCACGTTATGCGCACAGCCCGGTGGTGGTATATACAGTTAATCTACTCGTTGCGAGCAGGTGTACTTCCTCGGTCGATAAACAGGACTGAAAGGGAAAGGGCACTGGAAGGAAAGAGAGACACTGTAGCCTATAGGCCAAGGATGAGTGGGACGCGAATGCGGTGAAACGGGCGTATCAACCTGCCGCTGCGCAGCAGCTTCAACCACTGCACGGGAGCGAGCAGACAGGGATGGGAAGCAGAAACACAGACTGTAAACCTATTGCATTAGGGGTAGAGGCTAAGCTCGCGGTCTTTTCCAGGTATAGGCTACACCTAGGTCGCGTCAGACTAATTTTTTAGACATGGCATGACAACATGTTGCCAAGATAATTTAGTAACCCATACGCTTAAACAACAGCTACCCAAAATGTAGCCTAAAAGCTAAAGAAATGCAGCAGGATTTTAATAAGGTAAATAATAATCCAGTTGAACAATGGCCCGATGGAAAGAATGTGTTTGAGTGTACAAATGGCTAGGACACCGTTTAAATGGAGGGTGTATAGCTAAAACCTAAAGTAGATACCTATTGCAATGGTATGTTAATTGTTTCAATAGAGCAGTGCAGTTGCGCATCAAACTGATGTAACATTGCCATCTATTGGATAACAAGAGTTGGGTCATAAGAGACGAAACATTAAAAAAAACGTAGATATAAATATATCTATCATTAAGTTTTAGTTACTGGCTTTACTTTTCTTCGATTGTGTTTGTTTTCTGGACTACGACAGAAGCACCGGTCTTTTGAATATTTTACAATTGAAATAACGACTTTGTTGTTTAAGCTTTATCCACTAGGTGTCAGCCGTTACCTGCATTTCCAGAGTTTAATTCAAAATAGCTTAGGTGTGACCCATGTTTAACAACGCATGCATGTTCCTCCATTGAAATACAATGTAGGGCTGAGGACAATGTCTGCCTATTGCAAATTATATATAATGATATTTAATTGATGATCCGACTAACAAATACCAATAAAAATAATATACATCCAGGGATGTTCTGTAGCTTCTGATAATTTGTCCTAACAAAATAAGTCAGGCTCATCAGGACAAAGACCATGACAAGGAAGACTTTGTCTGCTGAAAATTGGACGTACAATCCTGTAAAAACAGGAGTTTGGGAGAATCCGTTTTCTTTATGCATACCACCTAAGTCTAGAATACCTTCTACTCGAAAACAGTCTCTCGAAGGATAATTTACCACATTTCAAATTGAGAAATGAATATTTATAGGTATAAGCTATAGTTTCTTTGAGATACTGGAGCAAAAAAAACTAAACAGGAAGGCGATAAGATGGATCCAAACAAAAAGAGTGAACACTGGAAGTTGGCGTGAAGACGGGCATTTCTGGAATTCTGCATCTGATCCGAGTGTAGATCAGGTCCCAACACAGTAGATATGTTCCCTGAAAACACCAGTACCAGGCCAGGCAGGACTAAAACATTACTTTGATAGAAGAACAAGTCACAAGTAAAAATTGTCCTCTGCCTGGCATTTTCATTTTAAGATAACATCTGTGGTGTGTGTGTGGTAGAAATTGGAAAACCAGATATTGAGTGCTGTTGTAGATACTGTAATGGCATTTATGCAAAGGAAAAGAGAAGCACACTTCCTTTGCATACTGTACCTGCACTGCTCTGGAATGTCTTAGGCATTGACATTTGTTCAGTGAGTTCATGCACACCAAAGTCTAATTGCAATGGCTCTACATGCTTTCACACACACCCTTCATACAGATAGGGTGTAGACAAAACACAAGGACAACGCAAACACAAGCTTCCCACCAGATCATCAATTAGGTACAGCACACAATTGCACTATGAATAGTATAAAGTTCACTGATTAGTCGTCCCCAGAATAGCACTTTCTGCCTGAGAAAAAAACCTTTGACTAAAGAGCAAGAGAGGTGACAAGAGAGCACATGAAAGGTCCACTGGAACTTATCGTGTGAGGTTGGTGTCATCATCTTTCTTCTCTACTTCTCATATTCTCAGAGAAGCACACCTTACAAGGCAGAGCTTGCTCTCCCCTGTCTGCTCTGACAAGTCAATAAAACCCACTGGTATGCTGAATATTTTTGTAAGCAGAGATAGATACATGAGGCAGAGAAGGAACTAATGGGGGCGGGTTTGAGGAAAGTGGAAAATATGAAAAGGGGAACATCCAACTTGGAAATCCAGGACAGATGTTAGGCGATGAGATTGGGGCGAGGTATAGGAGGTTTAAGGGGGAGGGTGTGTGTGTGTGTGTGTGTGTGTGTGGGGGGGGGGGGGGATTGTGGTGTATGTAATAATCTTTGGATTTACAGAGGGCGTTAAAGTGTCATGAGTTTACCTTGATTGTCTCAGTACAATATGATAATGGACCAACTTATAAGTGGGTCTGGCAGCAGTGGGTGAAGAGGTCTATCTTTGTTCTGTCCAGGCCGATTTTTCTCTCCCGTCGTGACATACATGTTCGTATTCCAAAAATCTTCTTTCCTTCACATTTTTCTCCTCTGTACTGAGCTCTCAGATTCTTTTCCTCCTGTTTGCCTCCACACTCTCTCCCCTGTTGATTGTTTTCAACAACTGCTGGGAATCTTTTTTTTTACACTGTGTGTACACAGTGGTTGCCATGGCAACAGAATGTAGCCTCTTCAACGTCCACTAAATAGAGGGGGAACATTTGGCAAACCTAGCTACAGCTCGCCGTGATGTACGATTTGGCTTACGTTGGGCATTTTTTCACTCTGCCATCTCCTCAAATATCCCTTTGATACACCCATTCAGCATTAGATTCTGGAAAGATTGTTGTTAAAAAGCCCCATACACAATTCAGAATTACACACTTATCAGAGAGATCCAATTACTTGAGTTTAATTGACTACTATCTCTCTTCATAGCACTTTTCCCCTTATAAATGTCATTTTTTATAGACAAATGAAGCCAAAAACAAGCATGTACGCCAATGCACTAACAAACGCCTTTCTAAAGAGCGGGCCCATTAATTGTCAGGCTATAATTACATGTATACCAGCCAGAGGCCAAGTCTTCGAGTTACTGCTGCAGAGAGTGTAATTAGAAAATATAATCACACAGGTATGGACCTCCAGGATTTATATTCCATGCTGAATGAAGTCTGTATGAAATACTGTACATGTGTGGTTGAGCACCAAGCAGAAGGTGTTTATGGCCTGGCTGTCTGTCAACCACCGCATGCAGGGGCACCAAGGGACACACTCCAGTTCACATCAATGCAATGGCACCGCACTGGCATAGAGTACTGTACGTGTGTGTGGCTGTGTGGATTTGTTGGGCAAGTGTGTGTTTTTGTTCCCAGGGGTGCGTTTGGAAATGTGCGTGCGTGTCAATGTGTCTGTGATTTTGTGTTTCCTCGCGAGGCTATGGCATCCTCAAGGGGCACATGTGCCAATGGTAACAGTTGACCTCATCCTATTATATCTTTCCAGTCTCAAATGCCATCCATTAAATTAGTCATTTCTCACCTCTTTACACTCTCTAAATTAGAACACCTCAAGTCCGAGCCCTCTGAACGTTCACTCCTGGAGGACCCGAAAGGTTCATCATGACCGCACGCAATGAGGCCTTTGATTAAAGGTTCAAATGTGGTTTCTGACAGATTTATTTCTCAAATAGTGTTTTTCTTCTGATGCTTGTTTCCATGTGTTTTACTCTGTCTTTATAAAGGGAAACTGATGGGCACCATCAGGATTCACCACCAGGATTCAAAAAAGATTCCTTAAGGTGAAATTAAAGCCTTGTAGTTCCACTCTCCGGTGCTCCATCTGTAGTGCACATGTCAACCAAACCCCTGAGTTCAACCCTACAGAACCCATAAACCTGTTGCCATAAACATTTGGTAAATCTTGCCTCCAGGTTTAGGATTGGGTAAAGGTTGAAATTGCCCTTGGGCACACATCTAAGATCAGTTTAACCTCTCAGACAACAACTATTCAACAACCATCCTCCTCCGATAAATAGATGAGAAGGTAAAGATATAGAGTAGTAGAGGACTGATAGGAGTGCGCAATTGAATTTGTAAACTTTTCCTTTTGATTAAATAGTGGATTCAAAATTATTAGAATCCAGTGTTTTGACTCAAGGACAAGTAGTATGAAACATTATTTTTATTGAGGTTACTGGAAAGGTTGGCCTCTAAAATTAAATATACAGTATCTACATTGATGTATTTCCCCGTCCCCTCACAAACTATTCATTATAAACAATGTTAACAGAAATCAGTTTCTGAGGAACAAAAGATTAACATTGATGAATCCTCTGAGTAGAGTTGTAGCCCCTGGGTTTGGATCATGACAAATAAGCTGAAACAAATCTAACCAGCCTGGTGGAGCTGAGGACAGGAACACCTCATGTCTCTTCTTACACAGCACCGTAGTGTTCTCAGTAAACCTGTGGAGAACAGAAAGATTATTCCACAGTGGCCCCCCAATTCCCAGCCTCTAAGGGTCTGTGAGCACACACACATACTGTCAGAGTGGATTTATCCCTCTTGGTGCCAATAAGTGAGATGAATATGACAGGATACTGGATTTATTTTTACATCCATAGGAAATGATCTTTTTTATCCTCAATATGGAAAAGGATGCAATATTTTGGCAAACCACTACTTGTCTCATTACATAACACAGAACTGTAGCTACATGCAAAGTTTAACACTTTGGGAAAAGGACCACACAGACAATATTGTGTTTATCCAATCAACTTTATTCTTATTGTAACATCTGCACTTCAGGGTACATTCAATCAAGGTTACATGTGTAAAAATATATATATATATATATATGTCATTTTAAATAGAAAAAAGGATGTGAAACAATACTGCATCAGTCATGAAAGTCTGTGGCATTTATAAAGGCTGAAGTAACTTTTTTCAACAGTATGAACGAGAAAGGTGCGTTACAGTTGGTGTAATGTGTGTGTTAATTTCTATATTCAGGGCAGTGTTAGTCACTATGGTTAATGTTGACCCTCGCAGTTTGAACACGGTTGAAATCATTGAAACATACAGTATTGCATGGCTAGATAATTCCCTCTAATGTGGACAGGTTGCTGTGAAAACAAGACCCATCAAAGCTAAAACATATGTGGCCAGTTTAAACCGGTTGCCATTGCATCAGTGCTGGTCGTGTATCTACAGTGTAACAGAGCGTCTGAGAGCCAAAAGCAGCCGGGGCCATGAAGTGTGTGTGTGTGTGTGTGTTAGACTGCTGTTGAGTGGCTGCATGGTCTCAACACTTAAATGATCCCCTGCTTCTTATAGAGGCTAGTTACGGGAGCGTCCTAATTATCTTTCTCACGTAAGCCTGCTTGGTTGCGGCCCGGCTTATTGACTGGGATCAACATGAGAGGGCGGAGCGGTACCTCTGGGGTCTCATCTCATGGTGGCACAGGTCGACTGCTTGCCCAAAACGAACGACCGGAGTGCAGAGCCAAGATGTGGCATGAACTGCCATCATTTCCTGAACATGTTCTGAGTTTGGGCCTTATGGCTGCTCTGTGTCTGGAGGGACCCGTTTAGAGGGCTGGGCTGAAGTATGGAGACAGAGTCATGGGGTTATGGGTTATGAACATGGCATCGCAAACAAGCGCGCACACACACCCAGGACCTAGGGTATAATCTCCACCTCATTCCCTTCTTCTCTCTTTCCGTTTCTCACACTCTCTTTCTTATATGTGTAAACTCTAGGAACAAGCGGGACTTTTTCCTCAGATGAACATGACTAAACTCTTCTGCCCAAAGTGTTACGGGCTCCAGACCTGCGATCAAACTGTACTGGCTGTGCTAACTGTACTCTGCATACTCATACAACCCCTTAGCAACATCTCCACAAATGGCTAAAGCCACTGACTAGGAAGTTAAGGATTGCACCTTTAAAGAGCAAAGGGTGAAGTCTCACTGACAAGGAAAGTGTGAATTTCTTCTCTTGTTATTATTGATTTCAACATATTGATTTGATCTTACATACTATCACAAGACAGCAGAGTCAGTCTCACATAGAAGGACAGGTTAAGTAGAATAGGCTTGTGTGAAGGTAATGTTATAGTATTGCAGTAACATCAAGCCCTCATCATATAAGTAAGACAAGAACGACAACATCTGTGCTGAGCTTGCTGGGCAGGGGGTGGTTGAGACCATAGCAGGGCAGAGCAAGGCTGGGCTGAACTGTGGTGAACTGTGTTGCTGGACACGGCCAGGGAGCGCTTTGTCGATTTGAGCTTGGCTGTGCTGGGCTGTGTTGTGATCGGCTGCTCTCAGAAGGAGTAGGGACCCACAATGATGGTGAGTCGTAGTAGGGAGCTGGAACGATAGTTCATGGCCATGTGATGGGTGACCATCTCCAGGTCCACCACGTGCTCTCTGGGGCCCGACAGAGGCTTGGTCATTACCAGCATGGCGCTTACATTGGTAGAACGCTGAGAAACAATGCAGTTTTAAGGAACGTAAAAATATGACATCTTTGTTCTGGTTTCCATTGTAGCTCAGTTCTGACTTACCCTGAGGAAGAACTCGCCAGCTTCATTGCCAGCTTTGATCCTGAAGGTATTGTGTGTGTTGGGATAGATGTTGGTGGCCTGGATCTGGAAGATGTCTGCTGGCACAGAACGTTCCGACTGGATACTCATGTATTTGAAGACGATAGATGGTGTGAGGCCCTGGCACTCAGTGGGCGATCGGCAGATACAGCGGCTGTAGAGAAAGCCACACAAACATGAAAGGAACCTAGAGCAAACCATAAGAAACACCAATAACGAGGAGCCCAGACACATTTTCTATTAAAAACCAACAAAAAAAAATAATTGACACAGACTTCTCAGATGTCCTGACGTAAGGCTCCTGGCAGGGGTTTCTGGGATAGCAGCGGAAGCCCCCGTAGTAGTTCCAGCAGGTCTCGTCTTCTTGGCAGTTATGTGACCCCGTCTCACACTCATTAATGTCTGGGGGAGGGAGAGGGAATCAGACTTACAGTCCCATAGCAGGTTACACATAAAAAGGTGCAGCAATGTTCTTTCGATTGGATTTTCTGTAGTAGCAGTAAGTTCTGCATGAGTGAGAGTTGGAGTTGGTTAGAGTCCTATAACCACAGAAATATGAAGGAAAACACAGGGAACCCTGCAGGAGTACAGAGGGCCAAACACGGTACCAGGGGAAGCCCCCTTGGTCCTGCAACCCAGTTCCAGGCTCTCTCAGTCTACAGCCACTCTGCCCCCACTCCAGGCCCACCAATTAAACCACCAAGCTATTTCTGGTCAAACAAGCTGGATTCAGCACAGAGAGCTCTTACTGACGGAGCACCCCGGATTCATGCTCCACGCTCCCTTCCAAAGACTGCACCTGACTGACCGAGGGGGAGAGGAAAAAATAACAGCCTTGCTCTTTGATGGAGCTTTCAAAAGTCAAAAGAAAAAAAGACTTAAGAACCAAAGTGAGGTACATAAATTCACAGGGGTGGCTTAGCAGGCGATACAGGGTTGCTGTGTTTGTGTTACCTAACCTCTGCATTCTTTCCATGACAGTTTGGTTGAGAGAATGCACCTTTATTCCACTATATATCTCCCTGGAGCGGAGATAGGGAGGGGAAGGGGTGATCAAATGCCACTTGGAGGAAAGGAAAGAGAGAGTTATGCCACCGATACCCTATATGACTTCAAAAGTTCTTGCATCGCGGCCCTCTCAAGTTTTTTGGCTTGTCAACGTAGTCGGTTATACACTAAACTATTTGGCACAGAGGGGGTGTCACACCTGCAATATTCTTCTAACCCTAACCCTTGGTGATTAGGTTTCAATTCCATGTTGTCACATGAAACCAAAAAATCTACTTCACTGTGAAGGTAAGTAACTTAAAACAAATGAAAATGGCACCTCAAGGTAGCCAGCGCATATTTTGTACAGTAAGTACTGTATATGGTCTGAAGGGAATATTCAACTTAACCAAAAGAAAACACCACTTTTGCCTAGTTACTAGAAGGAACTAATTGGCTATTGATTTCCATGCAACTGACCACTGGCGTGCCTGAGATATCAACCTTCTTGATATCTTCTGGATGTCTGGAATGCCTTTCTGCAGCCACAGATCATGTTCATGACTAGCTCACATAATAAAAGGGTTGGTGATGCGCCACGACTTCCAATCTTGCAAATCAGAGAGCCCAGTTTCAACAAAATCGACATCCGGCACCAGAGGAGTGAGTACACCTGAAATCTGAAGAGGACAGGAGGTGGAGGGTAGAAGAAAGTAAGGTGGTACCTTGACATAGCCTGGTTCCCTGGAGCTGGTAACCTTCTGGGCACTCACAGGTGTAGGCCCCTGGACTGTTGACACACTGGTACTGACACATGTAGCTGGAGAAGCTGCACTCGTCTATGTCTTCAGGAGTCACATGCACGTGTAAGAATAAACACACACATACAAATAATGAATGTCTTTGTTTATATGTGTCATATTGTGTGTTTGTGTGCGGGTGTGCGCTGACCTTGGCAGGTGACTGAATCATCTGCAAGCTCAAATCCATGGTCACACTGGCAGAGGAAGGAGCCCATGAGGTTGAAACACTGGTGCTGGCAAGGGCTGTTCACCTCACACTCATTCAAATCTGAAGGAGGAACAAATCAGTTGGTCTTCACACACATTGATCTCTAGCCATCCGTCAGTCTGCCTGTGAGTCTGTCAGTGTACACACCTGAACCTCTATACCCTTACCAGTTTGCCTGTCAGCCGGCCTATAAGTCTACACAAACCTAGACCTCCCTCTGTCCACCAGTCAGTGTGCCAGTAAGTGTCCACAACCCGAAACCACCAGTCAGTCTGCCAGTCAGCCGTGAGGAGGGTTCCCCATTCACCTTCTGACCGATTCAGTTGTTCTCAAGACATTCCTATTCCATTCCTCCAACACACTGCCCTATCACACATTGAATCAGTTGTGTGTGTGTGTGTGTGTGTGTGTGTTGGGGGGGGGATTGTGCATTGACGTCAACAGGAGATTCAGGTTGCACTTGCCAATCTCACATTGTGCAAGAGCCAAGCATAACCTTGCTGGGTACGTGTTGTTTTGTTCCTTAATCATTGCAATAGCAGTGGCCCCCTGCACCTTGTTGTGATGGAGCGATAAGAGGACAATGATTGTGAGGCCGGACACTGGGGAGCCTGCGTCCATGTGCCTGCACCTGCACCTCTGCCCTCCTTTCTGCCTTTCTTCCTCCTTCTCCTCCCCCCCCCCCCCCTCCCTCTCTGCCTCCCTCCTCAAGCCACCCCCAGGTGCTACGGTTTTAGCAACCTATTCAAACCATGAGGCAAGCAACGTGCGGATGTCCCCAACACGAAAACAAACTGAATTGACCAGTACACGTAGGCCTCTGCATAGAGAGGTCAGAGGTCATCTAAAGTATGGCTTCTATAGTCTTTTGTGACCCCCGATGTGATTGGGATTGTATTTGATCCACACACGCATGCACACACACAAATATCTGACTGGATGCAAACACACAGAGGTCTTGAACGTGACTTACCCACACAGCTATGGTTGTTACTGGCCAGCCGGTAACCTTGGTTGCATTCACAGTAGTAGGACCCATCAGTGTTGACACACCCATGCATGCAGGAATGGGAAAGAACACACTCGTCTCTGTCTGTGGGTGACAAAACATACACACATACACACACGTACAGGACGCACCGGAAACACACATGCACATGTACACAAACAAGGTATTCATGCACGCACACACACATCCACACACACACACATCGTAAAAATACAAACAAACAAAAAACAAAGGAAGGCACAAACAAAACAGCACAACCTTGCCAAGTATTCATGGAGGTTGGTCCCATTCCTGATTGTGGATTGGCTCACCCACACACTGGTCTTCACTCCTCTGGTAACCTTGCTGACACTGGCAGGTGAAGGAGCCCCTGGTGTTGTAGCAAGTCTGGTCTGGACCACAGGTGTGTACGCCTGTAGCACACTCATCTATGTCTGAAAGACACACACACACACACACACAACCACACTGCAAGTGTCAGTGCAAACAAATGATAGAGCAATGAGGACGGAAGGCTGCAATGCAAAGAGATTCATGTGCATGACACGCAGTATGTATGCAATGGACAGAGTCCTATACAGCCACACACATACACATTCATATGGCAGCTGATTAAAGGGAGAGAGAGAGCTCTTATCCAGAGTTGGGTGTGGTGGAGACTTCAGACTGATCCTATCTACTGCTAAAGGGACAGCAGTGAGTGAAAGGGACAACAAGTGTTTGTGTGTGTCTTTAAAAAGTTAGCAATAAAATACAGCTTAAGAGGTCATTGGATCTGTTAAGTGCTTTAACCCACAATAGCTCCTCTATATGCACACACTCCCCACATTTCCCCTACCTCTGTCTATTGCTCTGTCTCTCTCTCCCCCTCCCTCTCTCTCTCTCTCTCTCTCTCTCTCTCTCTCTCTCTCTCTCTCTCTCTCTCTCTCTCTCTCTCTCTCTCTCTCCTTCTGTCCTCCCCTGAGAGCATCAATAAGCAGGTGTTTGAAGTTACTGCGGAGCTTCTTTAGAACTCCTCCATAGTGAAGTGATGAGTCATTCCCCAACCCAAGAGCAGAACTTTTGTAGTCCTCACACAATTTCACTGTAACACTCACATTTCACCCTCACTTACTCTGTCCCAAACACACACGTATACATAGCCTCACACTCTATTTTCACACTCTCTCTCTCTCTTTCTCTATGATCATTGTGGCAATTAGTGTGTTTAGGCAATTAGGCAAAAAGAAATTGGGCAAGTGTGTGTAACTAAGGTTGTGAATACTGTAGCTGACCCCAAGCTCCACATTCAGCATATTTTTTAGTCTGAATTCGTACGACACATAAATACTGTGTAATACATCCTCTCGTTTGATCGATCAATCTCTCTTTAATTCATGGCTTGATAGCATGTTCTCTTAAGAAGGCATTACACTGTAACACATGATCAAACCCTCCTGCACCTCTCTCTCTCTCTCTTTCTCACACACACACACACACACACACACGAACACCCCCTCCCCCCTTGTATGCTCATACCCCCCTGGGCCCATCAGCAGTCCTACCGGGTGGTCTGAGCCTTCCTCATAATGCACATATCTCTGACAGCCAGTTGGTAACAACTTAACAGTGTGTCAGCTGCTTTGACACAAACATGCACCAAAAGGTGCCACACTGGGAGAGCTGGGAGATGCTGATGTCATGCTGTGATAGATACTCATTAGTTAATTACTGTAAACTACCTGCACACTGGTAGCTCCGGTTCTTAGTTCACGTTGGAGTGTTGGAGCAGGGCATACAATTTGTCCGCTCAAGAAATTCAGAGTATGGAAAAAGTCACAGACACACCCATTTTATTTCTTGTCAGCTCAGCTCCAATAAAAAGCACATGTGTTTAAAGAAACCCAATATTTCATTCACAGGAATATCTGGTGGCAATTGCTACCTTCTCTCTATAACTTATAAACCTTATACCCATAAAATATCCACCAAAGCAGCTTAGGGGGAAAAAACTATTTGTCTGTAAATCTCAGGGTAGAGTATATCAAAGTGTGCTTTCCCCTTTAATAAAACCCCCACTGATGACCACATAGTCACTTGACATCTTTGAAACATGTGTTTTTATTACAAAACCTATTTTAACGAGAGATGTGTTAAACAGGTTCTCTTTTCTCTGAGCTGTGACTTTTTTGTTGTCAGGACCACAGGTTACAGCTTCATAAAAAGCTCTCTTGGTGGTCATCATCTTAATGTGTGCGCGCGCGTGTGTCTGTGTGGCTGCACTGATATGTACAACCACTTCCGTTTCCTAATCTCTAACCTTGCTCCCACCCTGTTCTATGGGGAGATGAAAAGAAGGGGTGTATAGAGGAGTGGTAGATGGGGGGAGGGGGAGGGAAAAGGTGGAGGCTCTTTTTCGGAGGCCAAGTAGCTTTTCATCATCTCAAGGTTGATTTAAAAGGCACAGTGTGTATTTGATGTCAGACTTAAACTACTAGATTTTAAGGGAGATTTACTCTAAACGACTTGTGGGAGTTGGGGTTGCGGACGCTGGTGACCAATCAAAACGTGTGAGAGTATGTGTGTGTGGAGTGGCGTGAACCCTGTAACTACACTGCATGTGGTAACAGCAGTGTGTGTGTGTGTGCGTGTATGTGCATTTTGGCTCATGTGTGTGCGCCTACGCATATCTGTCCAAAACAGAGACCAAAATTGTTTGGCCATTTTTCAGAACAATGTGTTTTCTACTCCAGATTTATTCTGACATGATAGGGCTTGTTGTAATTATCCCTCCAGCGTATTTGGTCTTGTTTTCACTAAACCACCGCAATGGAAAGAAGGAGGCAGTCCAAAGAACAGCTTGAGTCATCTTTCTGTTAGCTTTGCTTTGGTTCTGATTATTGGATCATTCAAACTTCTGGGAAGGCATGGGGCAAACTGTTTGAAGTTAATGACCCATAAAATTTCACAACATCAACTTTATGAGGCTGTCATACACATCAGACCCTGAGGGGGGTATGGTGGGGGTGGGGGGGTTATTGAATCTGAAACACTTTAGCACAGCCTCTCCTCCCAAATACTCCAAGTTGTTTCATTTATAGATTTTCAAATGTGCTATAAAGTGACACAATTATCAGTGTCTTCAGAACAAGTAGGACGCATGAAGGATAATACAGTACAGTTAAAAAACGCGGAGCAATACATCCAGAGAAGCAAAAGTGCCATTTAGGCATTTACAAGTAGGAGGTGACTACACTGTCCATATTCAGTCTTGAAGCTGTAACTTGAATTACTTCAGAGGCACACACTTGTAATATGTTTCATGTCGGTTTGAACAGATTTGACTGTTTTGACTGTCAACATTTGCATAGAAAAGATTGTTTGACCAATCCAGCGTGTTTCAGTGTATGAGGGTTTGATAATCGTATTCTTCGAAGAGAAGCGTCGATGGATGGATGGATAGACCCATAGAGGTACAGAGTCTTGTCCAGATTAATGGACCTGAGATTTACAGCAGCGTCCCATGATGTAAGCGGAAAGATCAACACGCGTGAGCAGATCAGAGGAGGACACAGCTGGCCCTTGGACAGCCCCCGACCTCTGAGTGACTAATAACAGCAACATTAAACACTTACACACAGGAGGCACAACTTAGCTGTTTCCCCTCTCGTTCCTCCACACCAGCACTGAAGTGTGTGTGTGCGTGTGTGTGAAGGGGGGGGGGGGGGCGGTGGAAGACTTGAAATATGATTTTGCTCCACTGGGTATGGGAACAAGCCAAACCACATGCAATAACAGCACACTGTACAGAAATACTGCAGAAGCCAATGGGTGGCTACTAGCAGGACGGTTGAATGGGGCTGCACACAGGGTCATTTCATAAACTAATACAGGTCATACAGTTAATGAAGGTAAATTTATCTTGGATTAGCATCAACTACCATAAGAGGTTCCACAGAGAAAAATAAACGAATAATCTTTTTCTTTTTTTACATTCATACTGAAGTCCTACAATAGCAGTTGCTGTTTGAGGATTCAGTAGGTTAAACGTGAAGCCAGGTGAGTTATTGTTCATGTGTCTAACAGTGCTCTGGAGTACTGGAAATTGATAATGTAAAAAAGACAATGGCCGGCTTTCCCAGATTCGTTAAGAAGCTCTTAACACTGAAATCTTCTCAGGAACGCTCTAAGAGCGTTCTACAGCGCTCTTAAAACGTTCCTAAGAAGATCTTAGCGTTAACAGCTTCTTAACGAATCTGGGAAACCCGGCCAATATCTAAACATCAGCTGCTTATGTTGGTCTACTAGTCAAACTTGCCAGAGGCTTTAGTATACAGCCCAAAACATTTGTTTCATGTTTAAAAAATCTGTCCATCTACTGTACATTAGGAACACATACTGTACCTCTGTAGTTTTTTTCTCTATAAAAACAATGTTCATATCAGTGATGTTCTCCGTATCTGCTATGTTTTGGCGAAACAAACACTGATATCATCTTATCTGAAGGAATTTCCTGCAAAGTTATAAACACGTCTTATGGGCGAAATCCAATCCTCCATTTTTGGTATGTGCACGCTATGCACAAGTTGGTAGCTCTGTGGTGAACCACCACAGGAAGTTAATCTCTTTAAACACCGAATCTACCTCGTAATAGTAAAGATCAAAGAGGAAGCCTTGTGAACAGCAGTTTGTCTGGAAGTGGTTCCCTCTCTACATTCCTGCTGCTTACAGATCGATGTAATTCTCATCTGTCGAGGGAGTAAGTCCTCCCATCACAAGACGAAGAAGCCAACGGAAAAAACAAGCATGTCAAACATTCCAGAAATATTCCTCTCAAGTGAATTGCATCTTCATGGAAAAATGTAATTGCTCACACAAAGACCTGCACGGAAAACTATAGACGTTTGCCATCACCACAAGCTTAGGGGTCTTTAAATGACATATTTTAGATGTGTTCCGAGCATCAGCATGTGAACTGTATCCAAACAAACCGGAGAAGACTTTAGCCTCTAAGACGCCTGACAAATCAACATGACATGTACTGTCATGCTGCACTCCGTATTGACTGCAATTTTTAACTAAAAGAAAAAAGAAAAATTATTCAAGCAAATATCTATTTTTGCCTGAATAATCTAAATCTGAAACAGGTTATTTTATCAATGGTATAAACATTCTCAAATGAGAGATACAAATTAAAGTTTAATTGGAAGTGTCTGGAAATCAATACTGGAGGTTAGTTAATATCAACTCATACAATACATTGTTTTTCAACATGAAACTGGATACTTAGTTTTGTGTTTACACCATTGCTTGGATATACTGTCAGCCTATTAATATATATGCAGCGTTTTCCAAATGTATAAATACATGCTGTATATTGACCATTTATAAAAGCTTAACTTCCCCAACTTGAACTCAATAGCTGAGTATTTTCTTACAACAACAATACCCACATTTAGAACACTAAAAGTAATTTAAATCACTGCTTGGCCAACCTCCCAAGCTACCACTCTGTAACTTAGTATAGTAGTTCTGAAGTGTAAGTGGTTGCTGACTGTAATTTCAAATCATAAAATATCACCTCTATCCATCATCAGTTTTAATGATTGATTAGATTTCTTTAATAAATGACTCTTGTTGAAAGTGGAAAGTGACCTCACTGCTTGTGAAATAGAGAGTGACCTAATATACATACACAAGGGTACAACAAGCCATTTGTAGACATCTTTAGTGGTGTGGTATATTACAGTACCAGTTGGTGTGTGTGTGTGTGTTTTGAGGGTGGGGGTGGGGTCAGTCATGGAAAGGGAAAGCACATCATTAAGCTGTCATACATACAGTAACGTTAGTCAATACAGCTCTTGAGTAAGGCGATACATTGTGTCACTACAACAACACTGTGTTAGACTTCGTACAGAAGACAAACGACAAGTACATTTAAACTGAGAATGAACAAAGAAAACTGATTAAGGTATGTCTCACATGGTTGAAATCACAACAAACACACAATGTGGAAGCAAAAAGCACCAGTGCTACAGCACAACAAATATTCAGGGACCCTTGATAATCATTCTCCACATATGTAAGGTCATGAGCAACAAACCGCTGTATGGGATTTGTGTGTCCATGAGGAATCCACAGCTGGATGATGTTCCTCAACTGTTCCAATTATCTATAACTGTTTGTCAGGTCTTTATCCTCCCCTCTGCCCTCCTGACTCCACACTCGCGATTTCCTCTGCAGAGCGGTGAGTAAGTGCTGAGTAAGCATGATGTATGCACTATTTGATACACTGAGGTTTCTTCTCAACTGAAGACACATGGAGAGGAAAGGAGACCCCAGCATTAGCAGACTAAGCATGTGAGACCACTAAGCAGCCACAGCAGAAAACAGACAATTCCCTCTTCAAGGAAGACAACCGCCTCATTTAATCAAGTGAGGTGCATGAGGCTTGGTGGATGTCCTGCCCATGCATGCCCATTGCTTGTGCTACTATTGTAGCAACACCTAGTGGTACTGTCCGGGTTTATTTATTTCAGTTTGTTCTGGATTTTTTCCGGACTCTTGCCATAGCTTCACTTTAATGCCAAAGTATTTCAAACTGCAGACATGTTAGTACAAGCTCTAAAATCTTTTCTCACAGCACTTATCCACTGAACAACAAAGTCACTTCATACTGTTTGGGGGCCAGTAGCACCAGTACAGTTCTGTTTCCATTATCCAGGGTCTTTGAGGACTTTTGATTTACAGCGAAGAGCAAACCATTGACGTTGTCCAAAACAAAAGTACTTTTTATGTTATAAAACAAGATGTAGGTTAAAACTCAGATGCAACATATTGATTTCAAGAATCAAGATTGACAAACAAGCTAGCTGTTACTGCTGAGATTGACCGTTATTTGGCCAGATGAACACATTCTGAAAGTGTAAAGTGACTGAGTGTCAGTTGGTTAGAAAGAAATAGATATTTATCAACTTCTGATATCCCGTGAGCATACTGGTTCACGAGCTATTCACAGGAGACACTTCACATAACCTCTCCCTAGTGTTCCCTAAGCCCAATAGCAAGTTGTGCCAAGGAGGAGCCCACAAGCATAGCCAGTGTTAGTGTCTGCAGGACAAATGTTCTCCAGAAGGACTTATTCGCCCCTGGTCTAGCACTATTCAAGTAAAGGACAGACTCGACAGCTCCAACTCACTTTATGAATGACTTCCCTGAGACATGCAAGAAGTACATAAGGACACACACACAAATAAAAGGGAATTCATTTTTCACACCCCTAGAGGGTTGGGGTTAGCTCAGGTACAGTGTGTGAAGAAATTTACTGCGATGAGTTCTGGTTTGTGTTGAAATCTGGGGGACAGAAAATAAAGTTACAAAACTGTGTATACTTCCCACATGTGCATTTCTAAGCCTCGCATACATCAACTGGATTGAACCACACTAAGGAACATAAGTTGCAACATGCACCTGCTAATACAGAAACAGCTGACTTCATGCTGCAACTTTATGTTCACCTTCCTGCCAACTCCCAAACAAGCACAATGAGGCAGCTAAACATAATTTATATCCCTACATTGTTCCCTAGAAATTAAGTCTGACTTGAAATAATGCCTTCTAGTAACTTCTTCTTGAAGCTAAAGCCGGCCAAACTTTGCGACTGAACATAGATCAGGTGTGTTGGTACCTGCCCAAGTTCTACTGTAGGTGTCAGCATCAGTGCAGAAAGCTTTACCTCCCATGGAGTGCTAAAAACCGGATGAAAAGATCCTTCAGTGTAGCTTAGGCCTCAGTGGGACCTGCATACTTACGTCAACCTCTGTGTGCCTGTTGCCGTTTACAAAAGGCTCATCATAACACAAATGGGATTTACTTTTCCATTCACAATGTAAGTCTCTGGTAAGAGAACTGTTCACTGAACAATGTGAAGGTAATGATCTGTAATGATGTTGTCCTAGTACAAATCTCTTCCAAGGACTTAGACATCAGTAATCTTTACAGTTCACAATGGAATCCAGTCCAACATCTTGCAGATGCATCTAGCAACATTGGAGGCAAGAGTAAATGGTGACTCTAATTCAGGAGGAGATAGCATTAATAAAATTTTCATCTGTGATTTAGGTATGCTGGGCTGTTATAGTACTTTCATGTTAAAATAAATTGGCCAACAAGACTATTCCTAGCAAAGGCTTTGTTGAATCTTGGAAATCAGGAAAAGGTTTGTATTACTTTTGAGCAGGCAATGTACAGTGGCATACCTCTTGGAGTTCAGTGCTGGCTAGCTACGTCATAGACGGTGGTAAAGGTGGGATGCTATCCCTCATTGGAAACTGTTATCACACTGTCTCTTAAACAGACTGCACCTACAAAGTTGCACTTAGATATGATGTTATTGCAAACGAGGTGGATTGCTCAAACTCACTTCTCAGTATAAATACCGGCGATCGAATTGCTATCTTAAAACACTTAGTGCGATGTTGTAAACTGACCAGACTCAGGATCCAAGTGCAGAGGGTTTATTATGACCAGGGTAGTCCAGGAACAGGCAGTAGTCGATACAGAGGCACAATAGGGGCAATAGAGGCTATCCAAAAACGTGGTCAGAAGACAGGCAAATGGTTGATCACAGAAATGTGCAAAACGGAATGTAACAAGTTCAGACTGACTGTTTAAGAAAAGAGTAAGACTTTGCAAAGAAACTAGGAAACACTGGGGTTTAAATAGCAAACTAAAAGGGGTCAAACAAGCAACAAGTGAAATCAATTAACTCAAAACTCAGGGGAAGCAGAGCGCAGCCTCCTTGCAGGCTGCGATGAGTACGTAGGCATGACAGATGTCTATGAAAGGTGGTTGTTGAGGATCAGTGGGTCAGAGGACCGTAGTTTGATCTCCCCAGTGGCCAAGTGAGGAAGGAAGCAATACTGAGAAGCAATACAATTTTTATTGTTGCGCTGCCCTTTATCGGGACAGAACTGCAGAGTACAAAAGGGTGCAGTTGCTAGGCCAAAATGTCTCAACAGCAGAGATGTGCACAGGTATGGGCTATTGTTGCCCGGGCAACAGCCCGTTTGCCCTGATTGGCTGATCTGCCCCTCTGGAGTGGGAAAACCCTTCCACTTTCATGTGACTTTTTGCAGTAATGGAGATAATAGGTGTGTTCGACTTCATGCAGCGCCGGCGTCGCCTGCAGCTGCCTGCAGCCGCCTGCAGCCCAGCTGACTTGAAGCAGCCAATGACATTCTCAGCTTCAAGGCAGCCGGCTGCAGCCGTCTCTCTGCGCCGCCGTCGCTGCATGAAGTCAAACACACCTAATGATAAATGCCCTGTGCTTTTTTTGAGCTTGTATGAGAAAGAAAGTGACCGTGGTGGAGGGGGGGGGTTAGAGAAATATCCCCCACCAAATGTCTGTGCATGTCCCTATTGCTCCAAAGGAAATGTTGAAGTATAGAAGTCAGCATTTAATGTTTGGAATTGGAACAATTCAAATTTGAAGACAAAAAATGCTGAATCATTGTATTGGCACAGCCTTCTAAAAGCAAGTCTGGGTCTGTTAAAAATACTATTTGTTTTTTTTAAGTCTAGATGTGACCACATTAAGTTACATTAAGTAACGGTCTGCCAGCTTTGTACAGCTAATGGTGTTTTCTGTACTATGTTAGTAATGTTAGCGATAACATCATTAATGCTACAAACTATAACAAAAACATTAAGCACTACTGAATCAGGTAAAAGGTAGTACAACAATAATGTATTCATTTAGCAGGAAATTCCTCCAAAGCAACATACGTTGAACCTGCATCCATTGATCTGTAGTCAAGCGCTTTACCACTGTCATCTACCCAAAATACTTGTTTTAACTATACCATATGTTACCAATAATTTCACAGCTCTCTCATACTATTTCTGCATGTTCAACTGATGAACACAAAGGTGGGAACTGGGATTGGGTAGGATTTCATTTGACAACCATAAACCTATGATGCACCATGACAAAGCCTAAAATGTTGATGTTGGTATACTGCTATACTGGAGTTTCATTCAACTCATGCAGTAATGCACCATATATATTTTCCGCAGGTGACCAAATAGGCATATTTCCGTCACCAAACCCCTCACCCTGATGATGCAGTATTTTTCACCACCAGGCCTAATGCCGAATGCTAATTGGCGCGAGATGCTCTTAACCTATTACATTCCTTTCTATTCTCTCCTGTTTCTGTTCTCTCTCTCTTTTCCCCTCTCGCTTACTGTTACTCGCTCTGCTGTTTGCTACTGCAGCAGCACTGTTGGACACCCGCAACAGGAGTAATGTTCATGTTTTGAGAGGAAGTTGAACACCGGCCAAAAACATCACACTGCGAGCAACCTGAGAGCTCAGGAAACCTGACATCACAGAGAGAAAAACTGAGTGGCGTTCAACACTCACAGCAGCTACAGCACGCATGGTTTAACTGCTGTTCCCTGTTCAAGAGGTAGACAGACTTTGAATGGTTCACATTTAAAGTGAGCATGCTTCAACTGCTTAAACACCCATCTAGTAGTTAGAACTTATGTTATACGTTATCATGGGATGCTTTCCCAAATTTTCTATGTCCCAGTTAATAAGCAGTTCACAAGGAATAGGAGGGTCAGATATAGAGGTGGGGGGGGATACCTCTGCAGAAGTTCTGGTCGTCCGGTGTGAAGCCGGGAGCACAGCGCACGGTTCGAGAACCTGTGCCGACCCCACCGCGGCCAGGCAGGACCCGGGGGGGCTGGAGTCTTGTGGGCGGGACTTGAGGGACTGGTGGGATGGGTTCTGCAGCGCGGAACTGGTCATCGTTGCTGACAAAGATTTGAGCATTCTGGGGTAGGCAGAGGTAACCGCCGAAGTGATTGATGCACTTCATTCCTCCTTTACAGGCATCATTTACCAGTGCACACTCGTCAATATCTTGAGAGAGGGCAAGGGACGGAGATATATATAGAGAGAAATAGATAGATAGGGTGAAAGAAAGGGAGAGAGACAGAAATAGAAAGATAGGGAGATAGAAAGAGGGAGATAGAAAGAGAGAGAAGGAGATAAATATTATTTCCAGGCTCCAAATGTACACACTAACTTCAGACATAACTGCCTTTCATAAACAGAGTAGGATGTATCACTACTTAGTACTGTTTCAAATTGTACAGTACTTCCATATGTCTTACCCTTGCACACCTGTCGAACAGGGTCAAACTCATATCCATCTGTGCACTGGGAAAAAGAGAGTATAAAAGACCATTCAATAATTTATTTTTCACCCATTTACTTTGTGATAAAAAAATCGAATTGATTCATCTCTTCTTCTGTGACATCATGAGAAATACCTGTACATTTTTACATACTCCTGAATATGATTGAGTATGTTAAAACCTATTTGTTTCATTGATAATCAAGCAAGGTGCAGACATGCACGATGTGGTCAACTTACTGTGTAGGTGATTGGCTCCTCCACGTCCTGCGAGAGGACATGGGTGAAGACGGCACAGAGACACACGCAGATCCCCAGCATAGCGTCGAAACGACGAGTCTGAACTAAGAGAGTTACCTACCGAGGTAGCCACGGGGGAACAAAATGGATTAAGAAGAAGCGATCATTTTTCCTTGACAGGCTACACGTTTTAATACCCGTTATTACATCACTGATGGAATTGCTGAGCGAGTGCGAACATCTCCCGCTAATGGCGCGTTGTTTGTGTTGGCACCGCTCCAACTAACTCCTCTGAGTGTTTTTCTCGTGTTTTTTCCAAACGGATCTGGCGCGTAATGCTCGTAAAGATGATCATGCATTGTCTATGGATAATTCATGGTTTAACGTTTTAATAATTAGTGCTGAATTTTATGTATACATTTGAGTAGATCAAAGAAATGTTTTCAGAGGTTCCTGATTAAGACCCGTTATCCCGTTATCGTTGTCGCATCACTCCGGTGCCTCACCTGCGGTTGCCAGCCTAACCTTGGAGACATAAGTCGTCTCGCAACCATACCTGGTCTTACCTGCAGTATCTGTGTAACCTGTTGATGTAGACTCCTTTTCCAAATATAACAGCAGCTACTTTAGGATGCGCGGCCGGGTCCAGAGCGTGTGATGTGTTTGGAGAGACTGGTTGGTGTGCAACACTTCTGGCGAACATGCGGTTCTCGTGGAATGTTGGGGGCGGTGTCCCGGACAGGTTGCTCTGGGGGCACAGCGAAATCCTTGCACTGGTCTGAGGACTGATGGGATGCAGCGGTCTGGATGATGCTGTAGAGTGGCTCCCTCTATAGGCAAACTGTGGCACTACAGATAAAGTTTGACGAAATCTATTTTCCCAAATGAAATTAGCAGAATGGTTGAAGTCAGCGGTTGTTGACTTGGTACACTGATGGTGAGATACATTTCTTCAAAGAGATGTCCTGTATCTGCAATAAATGTTATGAGAGAAACATCTCCCACGTGACGTGGCCATGAATCTCCATAAAGTTGTGGGTTCTGCAAATCGTAACAGGCGTGTGGAGGATCTCTGTAATTCCCCTTATTTCTGAGGAGCAGGTGGTGAATCACATCATCTGTTAAAGACCTCTGTCAGCACCCAGTACATTAGCCTCTAATGCGTCTCCTGGTGTTTACAAGATGCCTGTGCTTCAGAAACATCTGCCGGACTTGGCAAGTGCTACTGCATTTCCCATGGGTGAACAGAGAAAATCTGTGTGTGTGTGTTTCTGTGTGTGTGTGTGTGTGCGTGCGTGCATCAGTTTGCCAATGCACCGTTATTGGTCCCATCTAACCGTCCCCCAGGAATGGTCTGAATGACATACAATTGTAGAAGTATATTTTCCTGTCTGCATAAAAATACAAACCCATTGTCCTTGTGTAAAAGTACTGCAAAATGTGTTCTTGATCCATTACAAATATGTACCTTGTTTTTTTACAATGAAGATGAAATAATGTGTAAGATAAGACAAGACACTTGCATTACATTGATATATATTACTCTTTTATCCAAAGCAATATCCAAATGTATAGTGTAGGAGATAATGACTTGACACAACAGCAATCTGTGTTAATAGAGGAAGTACAACAACATCAGATAAAACCAAGTAGGTTTAATGTTGCACACACAACATAACGAAACAAGTTATAAAACCAGAATACTAAATGGATTAACTGAACAAAAACAGGTAAATGGTTTGTTGTGATTTGCTTTTGAGATAGGAAGATTATTTTCATTGGCAAGCTGTCGAGCAGATATCACAATGAAGCCACAAATGGTCTTGATGAATCAAAGGTGCTCTGACGTACTCCATGGAGATTCATTGGTAAATTTATACAAGATTGACGCAAGAACGGAGGAGACAAAAAGCTTTACTGCAGGCGAAAGGTGATACAGTTGGTGATGCCACATTGACGTCCATAATTTTGTGTATTCTACAGTTATGTGCTTCCAAACATATAGCTGTTCTGAAAAGACAGGTTTATCCCATAATTTATTTGATTTATTCAAACACAATACAAACACAAGAAAATATCACATATGACCTCATACTATCTATGGTCATTTCAGATACAATATATTCTGTTTGTGGAACCGCAACTGACAGTAAAATAGATTCAACTTTGAGGTATGAGATGACGTTTTTTGTTAGTTTTTTTGTAATTGATTGCTTGACTGCTTGATTGTAACTTGGTATAGTAAATAATTTGTCTTTTGCTGAGACTGCTGATTATAATTGTTGTGTGTCACTGCACGATCAAAACAAGCAAATCGAGTACATTGTAAAATGTGTCATTTTTATTTCTCATTCACAATGATTACAGGGCCAAACATGCCGGTTTACCTTTCACATTAATTGTGTAAACATACATAGTGGATCATAGTCTTGCCTTGTCAAATAAAAATATAGGATATAAATGAATCTGATGATCTTTCGATGCTGACGGCATTGCATCAAGTACTGTTGGCCATTCAGCATCAGCCAATCAGTTCCTGATGCAGTATCGTCCACATCAGAAAGCTTTGCCTTCACCCAACTTACCAGTGCAGGGTAACAGCCAGTCAATCTCCATATGTCGAAAGAAACACCACCAAAAACAATAATTGCAGCCTACCCCTAAACTTTATATCCACCAGGGACATCCTATAACAGAATATATAAGAGGAGATCAATCTCAATTAGTAATACCTCCTTTGCAGTCCACATCTCAAAACAATACCTGTAGATCAGCATGTTTGCAAGCCAAGATGGCAAGGGTGGGGCACTTGCATTGACGAATTCATGCAAATTTAAAATAGGCATGCATTATGAACGAGGAGATGGCAGGGTGTGGGGGTATGGGGGGTGGGGAGGGGGATACTTCAAAGGACCAGGGAGAAAATGGAGCAAAAGGATTTCTTTCTGTCCAGAGGAGGGGACGTGGAAAGGAGGACGAGCAAAACAGGGAGTGTGACTTTGAGGTGAGCTTATGTAATCGCAGTGACATCTTCATTGAGAGACCATCTCTACTGGGGGCGCTGAGGGGTATCGTAGATGGAGGCTGGTGGATAGACGAGAGCGGACCAGGGAGAGCCGTCGAAGCACTGCGTTTAGCATAATCCCAGAGGCCATTGTGAGAGGAGCTAGTGAACGACTCACAGTTGCCAGCTGAGATTTCACCAAAGCGCAGCAGATCATGAAGAGAGGGCGGGAGGGAAGGAGAGGGAGCAACATGAAGGGCAGTCTGGAGGTGTGGGGAAGAGAGACAGAGAGGAGGAGGCAAAGGAAGGGAGGAGCATGGGAAAGAGGGAGAAAGAATAGAGGGAGTGAAGGAGGAAGAATGATAAGTAGGCTTTTAGAGGTTACTCTGTCACGAAGTTATGGGTGCAGTGAGTCACAACGTGTTCAAGGGAGGAGAAAAGATGGAGGCTTGGAAGGTTTTGGGGTGAAACAAGGACGGTGCTTAAGGATAACGAGCACCAAGGCTTTCCACTGGGTGGACTGCACCTGCCGTTGGGGACAGGCTTAATACAGGTTCTATCCGGTCACACAATCAATGGCGTCTCCGATTCCAGACATTGGCCAGGGATGATAAAAGACATCAACATATCATTTATTTTGCTTTTTCGTCAACTAATCTGGCATAGATAAAGCATGTTATTGTGTCATTATCCTTTGATAGCAGCCCAGAATGTGGCAGAAGCCATGTGGTAGTAGGAACTGCTAGTCCGAGTATACTGTGTTTTGTATGATGACATCATTACAGTAGGAAAAGAGTCAGTGTCATGTTGTAGTGTCAGTAAGGTGATAATGAAGAGCAATTAGCTGACACAAACCAAACCACCAGGGTAGGTCGAAAAAAACATTTGGGGTGCTAAGTCATGCTAATGACAAATTAAATGTGTGCAGGGGTCTTTGAGTTACAGACGGCAGAATCTCTCCAGGTGATTGTGAGAATCTTAAGCACCTTCACAGTTGCCTGCAGAGATTATCCAGTCTGTCCCGAGAATCCACAAACACACATGCACTCACACAAGCTGAGGGGGCCACAAATGCGGTTTGTTCTCTAGGTGTCACCATACCAGATGGTTAACAGACTCTGGTAAAGACGAGAGCCTCAACCATCACCCATTAGGCTAACACACGCGCCCTGTGTCTCCCCGTTACTGAGGGTCCCCCGGTTACCATGGTGATAGGGAGAGGGCACGTGCCTTCCATTGTTGGGTTGTATCCTCTGGGTCAGCACATGCCTGGTTTGGGGTGAAAGGTCACTGGGTTTCTTCTTTCTGAGGTCAGCATTTGACCCCTGCTGACACTGAAACAAATTGACAGGGAAAGAAAGGAGAGGGAAAAGACAGAGGCCAAGTTTACACATGGACTTTACACATGAAATTGAGTATTTATACTGAAATAGCAGTTGAGAGTTTGACCGAGTTTTTGAGTTTCTTTAGGTTAGAAAGTGACACCGTTTTTAATAGAAATGTTATTGCATAAGCCATGGCACCCTCTTGTGGTTGATTATATATGGTTTAGGTAATAACATGATGGACACAAAGTACAATCATAACACACTTTTAAGTGGGCAATCATTTATTATACAGTGTATCTATTATGTCAACCGGTGTAACATTTATAACATTTATAAAAATCATCTTACAGGGGACAAACCTTCTTTGTTTCTACTTACTAGGAGCAAACAATATTCCTTCGCTTTTTTAAAGTTATATATTATATAGTGTATAAACAACATAAATATTCTACTGAGTCTGCATGCGAGTCGATTTATTTAGGCCACGGCGAGGCAGAGACGTTGACAAAGGAGAAATCTTAAGTTTATTAGAGAGAACAGGCTGACAGTCCACACTTTGTTAGGCGCTGAAAGGACAGAGTGGTTTTGACAGGCCTTACCTCTTAAGCTGTGGGTCCTGCTGGGCCCAGCACAGCTAGAGCTAAATGCCATCTGTCTGAACTTCATGGATTTTTTCAGTTATAGTTCAGCATAAAATTCATGCTAAACCCCTATTGTTAAAAAATAAATATATATGATCTAGTTTGTGTCTGGCGCTGGTTAACATTTGCATGATGTTTTCTTGTGAAAAGGCATATGGGTGCAGAGTATTTACAGGTTACACAGTAAGAAACAATCATGATTGTCACACGCCTACACAAGCTGGTGATTTTATCAAATGAAAATGTGTAGTGTTGATTGCAACAGGATGAAATTGTATTTCTAATGTCCACTGTACAGGACTGTACAGGGTAGTATTGCACAGTTCTAAACTTGCATAGTAATGTAAGGAGGAGTTATGCTGTACAGCACTGTAGGGGGCACTCTTAGGGTTATATGGGATTATGGGGTCTTGGGGTTGTATGGGACTGTTTGGAGGTTGTATGGTGCTGTGCGTGTCTGGATGGGTCTGTACAGGGCTGTTCTGGGGCTGAATGGGGGTTTACTGGGCTGTACTGAGCTGTTCTTGGGTAGACCCTGGTGCTGTGGTGGGCAATGGACCACAGTTAGCACTAGACAAAGAGAAAGAAGAAGAGACCCCAAAGTCAAGCAGATATTCCACTATGCTGCAGTGTTCTTTAGTACCTTGGTCCAGTTCTTTAATACTGTACAGGGAATGGACGGTAAAGACAACTCTCGCTGTTTACACCTGCCACATGCAAAAATCCACTGAATTAGACATTTTCGGATATTTGTTTTTTCAAATCGTCCAGGATAGCGCTTTTTGAATGGAACCTCCATTCAACATGGAGTCTATGTTTCAATAAGCCGATTTCACACATCGATGACTCTCATCAACAATACAATAGAGTACAATACAATTCATAACAATACAATAACATAACCGTGTGAACTATGGTCTTCAGCCATTCACTGTGTTGTCAAACACGTTAGCTGTCATGTCGACAACCTCGGAGACTTGTAGTCAACGTGTCAGCTTGTGTTAACACTTCATTAAAAGACTGGTCAGTTGCTGTTGTTACAGCAGTCTTCTGCTCTCTCCAAAATAGAGACGTAATTTGTCTGTTGGAGTTCAATTTGTCAAAGGGAACTAATACAATGGATGGAGCCATCAGAGTTATGAGAAAGTCTCATAAGAGCCCTCCTGGAGAGACTCATTGTGCTCTGTGGTAATAGTAGGCATACAGTGTGTCTGGGGCTGGATGGAAGGTTCTGAAGCGATGTCGAGACATGGGTGTGTGTCTGCACATGTGCCAATATGTGTGTGTACGCATGAACTGATCTGACATGTCTATTTGTCACAACCTTTCTGTTAAGAAGGGCGCTGCTAAAGAAGGAGAGAAGTGAGAAGTAAAGAGGGAGGTATCGTAAAATGGATGTAGAGAGCACTTGACAGCTTAGTGAAATGTACAGGCTACCATAATTGTCTAAAACAATTATTTTTTTCTTTTTTGGGGAACCTTGTAAAGACTGTAGCACTAAATATCAATGCACATTAACATTATTTTATTACACGTTTGAGATACAAAAAATTAGAGCATTGTTAATGTCACAATAAAATAAGGATATGTAAACCAGACTTGGCTATGCACTCTACCAAGTCTCACTTTGTGATAAGTTATATTCTGTATTTATTTTTATCTTTTGTCTCGTCCGCATTTCTTATTTAGATATTTACCATGGATCTACATCACTGATGATGTATTTCAAGAAACAAATGCAGAATGCCTGCAATGCTTTGATAGCCTTTACACAAACAGGACAGTATACCACAGATCGGTCGGTTAGCAAAGAATTCAGCCTGTTCTTCAAGTGTCTACAGACACTTTTCATAGACCTATGGAGACCAGTTTTTTAATTGCCAATCCGTCTCCTGTGTGTCTGGGTCCCATTTTGCCTTTGTGGCACTCCAACAGATGAAATGGGCCGATGGCACATCAAGCTCCACTGTCTGTCTAGATCATATTTACATCCCAGGCCCAATATTGGATGCATAATTTTTCCCTACACCCTTTCCCGCTCATACACAGAATACATACACACATACAGACAGCTGGGGAGAAGTGTGATTATAATTTCATAGCCTACCGTGTATCAGGCGACGAGGCAATTTTCTGCCATTTAAATGTGAATTTATGCCTCACGTAAATGAGAGGGGATTCGATTTAGGCCCATTGGAGGACTGACCTTCTCCCAGAGTTCTTTTCAGGTCTGTCTCCCAGGTGGACAAGACTGGTGCCAAGGACTTTATTCATTATAATAGTTTCCTGACACCAACAACATTGGATGCTTCTCCATCCTACTAAACCCTCGCCTTCGAAAGCAACTTAAAAGCTCCGTTCTAATGTGGCTCAGATTCCTAGAATGTTATTTCACCAATGCCAGAACACATCCCTCAACAACAACAAAAATCTAGATTTTTTGTTATTGTTGTTTGCAACATTACAAATGCAGCATCCACCTCTCAATTTCATTGTGGACCTAATATCCATATTTCACGCCTGCAAGCTGGCTTTGGTCTCTCTATCCAACATCTTCTCCAATGGAGGTTCAGTCCTCCGTGTATAGACAGGTGGCCTAATTGGTCCATGTTTCAGTAGGTCACCTATCAACTGAGTGCGCTACATAACATGGCTGTAGTAATAAGTGACCTTTTCAACAAGCTTTTTATGACAACCAGAAGAGCGCAGCGGTCCATACAGTGTACCCCACCAGGCCTGAGTACTCTCTCCCAATACCTCTAAATACCACACCCCACAAAGTCTTGTTTACCGCACGGTCCCATTTCCACATCCTACAAAAATGTTATACCAATTTTAGGTCATGAAGGGATGAAGTTTAATTACGTTTTCTCTGACTGTGCCTGTAAGAGAGACTTTGCTCTGTCTCTGGCAGGGTCTCCTCAGAGATTCTGGCACACATTCTGTGTCATATGGGTTGTCCTGTCCCAAAACCTTTTTCCTTCCTCTTCTACCTCCTGGGCTTCCTCTAGCACAGTGCACACACACACCTGTCACTTCCCCAGTTTCAAACCAATAGTTAGCGTTCCCATTTTTCCATCTGTATGTCTCACTGTGTAAGGAACACCCAGCAGGCAGGCTGGAAGACAGGAAGACAGGAAGACAGGAAGACAGGAAGACAGGTAAGCAGGTAAAGTGCTGTGTAATTCTGCCCAGAGCAGCAGCCCAGGGGAGTCGCAGAAGAGCACTGTGGCTCACTATTGCTATGTGATTGATGGTCTCTGTCTGGGCAATAGCTGACTGAGCAACATGTACATCTCTCTTACGAACACACTTTAAGACATGTGCAAATAGACACCTTAAGTGTACACTCGCACACATGAACAATACCTAAACAGACGCACACACGCATACTATGGTCAGAACAAGCAACGTGTGAGACACATTCTGACGCAACAATATGTACAGTGTATGCACACACACATCATTTGTCTTCCTGTCCGTCCCCCGTCTTGTCTCTATTGGCCCCTGGTGGGATGTGATATGTCTGATTTGGCCATTGTCCAGACTGGGCTGTCGGCCATCGAAACACGCCCGAGCCCCAGCAGCCAATCAGGCAGAGCGAGCGCTGCTGACACATGGCTAAAGCAGGGCAGAGCGACAAGACCCTGCAAGGCGCAGAAACATCAGCATGGCAATGCTCTTCTAGCTCATTGTCAAGTAACTTGAAGAATATTTAAATGTGTGAATAAACTGGCCCTTGCAGTGATTCAGATACACATCCCTGCCACAGCTACATAGTTTGCAAGTAAAATGTATATTATATTATTCTTCACTGATGGATTCATCTACACACACAGCAAATGTTTATCTCTTGAATATTTACAGTATTATGCAGCAACACACAAGTAATCCAATGCAAATGGAGTTGACCAATATCAGCATGTGTCATCAAAGAGAACCACATTATGCAGGAGTGCCAGTGATTGATGGTGCATCCCCTTTTTCTTGAGCCTTCTGGGTGACCTTTGACTCTTTAACCCCTATCCTCGAGAGGTTAAACTTATTACCCTCTGGCTCCTGCCGTCCCTGGTGTGTAAAAAGGGAGATTGAAGGATGACCACTGCTTTAGTCTTACTGGCCACTTTGCGACCAACCCCCTTGCCCAAGGGATGACCACCAGAGACCTGAGGGGTGACCCCCAGAGCAACACACGCTACACAGATAATACTATTATTGGGTCGATATGGATCTATGAAAGGGGGAACAGCTTTAACCCAAAAAGAGGGAGAGAGGAAAAGAGAAAAGGGTTTGATTGAGGTCTTTTGTCTTTCCTTTTTCTTTTTACAAATGGCGGTAGTTGTGGTAATATAAATTGTGAGATGATCTGGTCAAAGGATTTACACCATTAGCAAAACAACTAAACATTACACAAAAACATTTGCAGGCCTTATTGGGCTGTACTAATTCATAATGTCAAATATGAGAACAAAAATGAATGCAAGAGGTACAGATCCAACAGGCAACAATAAATATATAGCTGTATGTGCTACGTGTGAAACAACAATTATTGCCACTACTGTGACACTAACACATTTGCTTAGTCATCTATAGGCATGCTTTGCCAGGATAATTCAAAAGCTCTGTATTTGAGACTAGTTGCGTGAACATTCAATATTAAACTAAAATAAGACATTTAACCATCAAACATTTATGGGAAGTATTTTTAGTCTCCAAATGTTCTGTAATGTAGTTCTAGCTTGTTGCATTGGACCTAAACCTGGGACAGACAGTTGCGTCAGTTTGCCAGCATGCCACACATATGCAACCCTCATAAACACACATACACACACACATGGGGATAGGGATGGGTCGGAATGGATTCATGTGTAGAAGCAATTAACAAGCCAATGTTTTGGCCTTCAGCGGTCGTCTACATCACTTTTAGTACGGATAGTGAGGAAAACATCCCACATCAGAATGCTAGAACTGTGTGGAATTTTGACAAATTAGTGTATTGTTGCAGCGGTTGCAGCGCAAATCACAAACATTAGGTAAATAATTAAAACTCTCTCCCTTACAGATAAATAGATAACGAACAACCGTAAAAAGATTTATGACCAAGATATCTGCAATAGTCTCTACTGATCTACAGGGGAAGAAAATACTAGAGGTCCATTAAAGTCACCAGACAAAATGTATTTTACGCAGTCTATATAATAATAAAGGTTGGACCCAATACATCACAAGTCAAACCAAACTAGTGGATATTTAGTCGATATTTAGTCTAGGCTCCATTCTAATAAAGTTAGAAACCACCTCCATGGTACAGAATGTATGTAAACAACCGCTGTATGCACACACACACACACATGCACACAAACTCTCTGCTGTTTTCTTTCTCTATCTCGGTCTCCCCTAGACAAGCCACACTACAAGAGGGGGGGGAAGCGCATCTTGAACCAAAAGGAGCACCTCACAGAGAGAGTAAAAGAAAATAGAAGTAGCATATTAAGAAGGGAATAGGAAAGATATCATGAGTATCATACCTCATAGAGAATCCAAGTAACCAGAGGACACCTGCAGAACATGCCACGGACTATCCAGCAGACCTCTTTACAGACTGCTCCTGCACTGAGGCGCGTGTGTGTGTCTCTGCCAGTGGCGGATACAGGGGATCCTCCCCCTAGTCCTCAAGACTGTGTCTCCTTCCTGGGGTAGAGAGGTAGGTGGGGCCACCGCAGTAAGGCGCTCACACATCCACGCACGCGCACACACACTCACCCAGCAGAGACTCGTATGCACAGACACAGCTCTCGTTATTGTTCTACAGAGGTTGATCTTCTTCTATACATTTCTCTCTCTGCCTTCTTACCTCACCCGCTGTCCGGTCCTTTGCTCCCTTCTTTTTACACATGGTTGTGCTCTCTCCTTGCCTCGTGGTCCCGCTCTCTTCCTCCGTCTGCCTTCCAGTATCTCTGTTGCCCTCCTTCTCTCTCTCTCTCTCTCTCTCTCTCTCTCTCTCTCTCTCTCTCTCTCTCTCCTCCCACCCCCTCCCTCCTTCTCTGACTGTACGTTAATATTAACACAGTCCCATTAATCTGCAGAAGAGACAGACATATGTTGTTTCTGGCTGGTGGTCCACAACCTGCTAGACTCCTGTGTGTGTGTGTGTGTGTGTGTGTGTGTGTGTGTGTGTGTGTGTGAGCGTGTGTGCGTGTGTTGGGCGGGGGGTGCGCCTCCCTCTGCCTCTAGTCTAGGATTAAAGTCGAGGCAATCAGAGAACATGGGGTGGTTGAAACTAGAGAAAGAAAGAGGTTATGCGAGAGAGAAACAGAAATACTGAGAGAAATGGAGAGAGACAGAGGAGGACAGAAAGAGGAAAAAGAGAGGAAGAGTGATACAGAGAAAGACAGACTGAAAAATACTTTTCAATCATTTACTTTGCCCAGCAGTTTCTCACTATTATTGTATATTCTACATCAATTTTTGTATGTCTATGTATGCATGTACAGTGCGTCCAGAAAGCATTCACAGCGCAAAGTATTTTTCCACATTTTATTCCCAAATGGATTCAAGAAATGTTTTTTCTTAAAGTTTCACATAATGAAAAAGTGAAAAAGGTTTGTTTATCAGTTAATAGATTTGCAAAAATTAAGAACGAAAATATAACATGTATATAAGTATCCACAGCCTTTGCTCAATACTTTGTTGCAGCACCTTTGGCAGCAATTACAGCCTCAAATCTTTTTGAGTATGATGCTAAAAGCTTGGCACACCTATTTTTGGGCAGTTTCTCCCATTCTTCTTTGAAGGACCTCTCAAGCTCCATCAGGTTGGATGGGGAGCGTCAATAATTTTTTGATATCTCCAGAGATGTTCAATTGGGTTCAAGTCTGGCCTCTGGCTGGGCCACTCAAGGATATTCACAGAGTTGTCCTGAAGCCCCTCCTTCGTCATCTTGGCTATGTGCTTAAGGTCGTTGTCCTGTTGGAAGATGAACCTTTGCCCCAGTTTAAAGTCCAGAGCACTCTGGAGCAGGTTTTCATCAAGGAAGTCTTTGTACATTGCTGCATTCATGTTTCCCTCAATCCTGACTAGTCTCTCAGTTCCTGTAGCTGAAAAACATCCCGACAGCATGATGCTGCCACCACCATGCTTCACTGTAGGGATGGTATTGGCCAGGTGATGAGCAGTGCCTGGTTTCCTCTAGACATGATGCTTGGCATTCAGGCCAAAGAGTTAAATCTTTGTTTCATCAGACCAGAGAATTTAGTTTCTCAGGATCTGAGAATCCTTCAGTTGCCTTTTGGCAAACTCCAGCCAGGCTGTCAAGTGCCTTTTACTGAGGAGTGGCTTCCGTCTGGCCCCTCTACCATACAGGCCTGATTGGTGGAGTGCTGCAGAGATGGTTGTCCTTCTGGAAGGTTCTACTCTCTTCACAGAGCAATGCTGGAGCACTGTCAGAGTGACCATCGGGTTCTTGGTCACATCCCTGACTAAGGCCCTTCTTCCCTGATCGCTCAGTTTGGCCGGGCGGAATCTAAGAAGATTCCTGGTGGTTCCAAACTTCCTCAATTTACAGATGATGGAGGCCACTGTACTCATTAGGACCTTCAATGCAGCAGAAATCTTTCTGTACCCTTCCCCAGATCTGTGCGTCGATACAATCCAGACAATTCCTTCATGGCTTGGTTCGTGCTCCGACATGCACTGTCAACTATGGGACCTTATATAGCCAAGTGTGTGCCTTTCCAAATCATGTCCAATCAGCTGAATTTACCAAAGGTGGACTCAAATTGTAGAAACATCTCAAGGATGATCAGTGGAAACAGGATGTGCCTGAGTTCATTTTTGAGTGTCATGGCAAAGGCTGTGAATACTTCTGTACATGTGATTCTTTTTTCTTTTCTTTTTTTATAGGTTTGCTCAGATTTCAACATTTAGAGGAATTATTTGTATTTAATCAATTTTGGAATACGGTTGTAACATAACATGTGGAAAAGTGAAGCGCTGTGAATACTTTCCGGATGCACTGTATATGTAGGCATTACAGTTACAAAAGTATGGGCATGATCTAGCACTGTGATTGCTGATGTCACCTATTCTCACAAAATACTCCATTTAGGATGACTGCGAGTATGTGAACTGACCTTACATACCAAAAGTACTTCTTGTAAGCCACGTCGGTCAAAATGAAAAATATGCAAATGGACAATGTAGAGAGGCTTCAGTGAATAATCCCTGTGGGTATCAGGTTTTACATTTCTTCTCCTGGACCTCTGAGCCCCTCCCCACCCTAACCTCTACCCTCCCCTCATCTGGTCACCCAGCACAAATCCCATCTGATTTGGGGGGGGGGTAGCCATCCCTACATAAATCATTCTCTCATTCCATTGGCTACACGGTATATTGGAGGTATTGATTTTGCCTCCCTCTCTGCCTCCTTGCTCCTGATTGCTAGGAAACGCTTTCCAACGGTCACAAACAGGAAGTGTCGCCCCCTCCCCCCTCCACACACACACAAAAACACAAGGAGGATGGATGTGTACCAGAAAGTAAATAGTAAATAAAAAATGTATATGATCTTTGTCATTTACTGTAAATAGTTTGATGTAATCAGTTTCCTTAAAGGTTTTTAGTAGTATGTTGGTGCAGTATATTCAGAATGATGCTGGAAACAGCGATGGAGTGGTATAAAGTGAGAATATACAGGTTTAAATAATGTATCAAATGGACCATGTAACTGCATAGCAATATAAAAAAGGATTAGCTGATATACAATTAATGTAAAGTGTCACATGTAGTATACATATACAGTAGTAATACTAGCAGGAGAAAATTGGAAACATGGTCAGGTTACACTTCAGTAAAACAATATAAAAGATCATATACTCACAGATATACTAAATTTCGGATGTTTTGTTCAGTCCATTCTAGATAGCCTTAAATCTCTTTAAAATAAATTTGAATTTCGGCTCAAGCTATCCCTAACAGAATGACCAGCAGCCATTGCCATGACAACACAGCTAATGGTGTGCACTGACCTACGACCTGGTGGCCCTGCTACAGCTCCTCACAGGATCATCTGGGTTCAGATGGTAATGACCCTTTCTGGTTACGTAACAACGTCATACCAACCTGCACCATCATAGTAGGTCAAAGTCATCAGCTAATGCACTTTACTCAAATTGATCTCATACAAAAGACTGAGGAAGGATTTAATGCAGTAAGATGAAGGTAAGGTTCTGAAGAGGTAAATTAGGGACGCAAAAGACAAATAATAGAAAAACTTTCGAAAACATTGAAGAGGAGTTGAGGGCGTTAACAGAGCATCTGAACAGATCAGTGGGGGTTCAGAGACAGGGGAGGGGAGAGCTTAGAGGGAGAAACAGAAGAGATGGACAAGATGCAGGAGACAGAAACTGAAGGAGGACAGCGAGAGAGAGAGAGGGGGGGGGGGGGAGAAAGACAGAAAAAGAGAGAGAGAGAGAGAGAGAGAGAGAGAGAGAAAGAGAGTCAGAGAGAGAGAGAGAGAGAGAGAGAGAGAGAGAGAGAGAGAGAGAGAGAGAGAGAGAGAGAGAGAAGGATGGATCAGAGGGAGGGCCAGACACAAAGAGGCCAGGCCCTGGCCGGTGGCACGCGATGGGCAGATTACCCAGAGTTTCCTCCCCTAACTGAAGCATTAGGACACCTGACTGCACCCCGCCAATGGCAGAGAGCCAGGGAAGGAGGGGGCAACTGGGAGCTCGCCTTTCAACATGAGGGGCTTCTCGGCAACACAAAGAGGGGTGGAGTGGGTTGGGTGAAGGAGGGGTGGTTGGGATGGGGTGGGGTAGAGGATGAGAAATGGGGGGGCTTCAAGCCTAACCCTTCACCATCTGCTGTCCAGGCTAAAGGAGGTGGGGAGATGGGGTTGTGGAGTGAGGATGGGTGGGTGGGGCGGAATGGCAAAAGGACTAGGACCTTGTGGCGCTATCACCTCAATGTGAATTATCCCAAAGGAACAAACATTGGCCCCCTACCTCCGTCATTCTGGCACAGTCCGTGACATTCATGAAGTCCAGGCCAATTCTTTATGTTTTGTCCGGTTTTATTAAGAGATCAGTAATTAGAGACATTATGCGCACTGTGTGAGGGCCTGGGGTGTGACAGGATGTGTGCATGCGTGTGTTTTTTTGTCTGGGGCTGTTTATCCATACGGCGCAGTTTACTGTAATCAAAGCCCAGCCCAGACAAGCTATTGGGACCCCTCCCCCTACCAGGCACAACCATCCCACCCTCCTCCTGCACTCTCTCTCTGAATCAAATTTTAATACACATTTTACCTGCTTTTCAACGGTGCTGATGATTTTTTGCTAATGTTATTCACCAGTATCAGTTCGTAATAAACAGTCAAATGTCTGAATAACCGAAGAAGAAAGAGAAATCAAAAAAGATTTCTGTAGTTCATGCGCAGAGGCTCACAATCGCAGAGAGTAAAATGATGAACAACAGACTATGACATGCAGTCCTATTTCGGTTCAAATTCTTCCCCTTCTCCTTGCAGGCTTGAGAATCTGTGGGTCATGTGTGTCTCTTGTGTGTTTACAGCAGGAGAAAAGGGGGTCACAGGAGCAGACAGTTTTGTCTTGCTGAGCCATAATCTGAAAATGCTTGTAATCCCCCATTGAGGGACCTTCTGGAGCCTAGGCTAGGGTAGCAGCCAGTAGGTTAGCCGTGATAGGAGTCTCCCTCTCCAGCCATGTGTCTGCCATGATAGCCCAGTGCTTCCAGCTGCCAGAACACACACTGAGAGGCACGGCAAAGCTGGCTCTGTGTGACATGTTGTAGAAGCCAATAACCTAATAATTTGATTGAACATTCTTTGTTGAAAATGTATTGACTGTACTTGGTACTTTTGTAGCAAAAACAACAAAACGAGGTTCCTGGTTCAGTAATTAGGCTTCATAGAACTATTTAATGAGAATAACAAATAGTCTTTTCTCTCCTCTCTCTTTCTCAAGAATAAGTGTGTGAAGCTAGTCAAACCGTCGGGTAAGTCGGGTAAACTAAATAAACTGTGTGAGGCACACCTGATTTCCAATAACTAACATGTCAATAAAGTGATTTGAGTATGCTATGACATTGTTGGTTTAAATTATCATTTTATATCTTGTTTTTTATTGTTTTGTTTGAATTCCAAACTTAAACCTTTTCCCAGTTATTCCGTAATTGGTAGTTATTGAGTGTTAACAGTCTTAACACACAAAGAATTGGGAAAGTATTGATATTGAATCCTGTTGAAATGTCCAAGATGGACCAGTGCTAGCCATTTGTTTGTGACGAATAATGTTCCCACCTTCCATGCTGTACTGAGGAATTTTATGTACAGATTTATGTGCCGATTAACAGAGTCAAAGAATACAATTTTAACCACCTTAACCAACCCTGCACTTAGTGATACCAGATATACCTCCCAACTCTGGAAACACTGGAGCACACATCTATACTTGTTTTAATTATTGTGAATATGTATGAGCTATATGTATGTATGTATGTATGTATGTACGTGTATGTTATGTACATTCCATTTATGTAATATGTGGTAGTCAGTATGTCTGTATGTATTTATGTTTGTGTGTACCCCTGTTGTAATATGTTATGTGTTTTTATCTGGACCTTGAGTCTGCAAAATAAAGTTATATGTAAACTATAAGTATATATATAAACTAGAGAGGGTACAATTTCGGGGGAAATTGCTCCTGCTGCAGCATTTTTTGGTACTATATCCAAATCTATAAAACTTCTGTACAATGTCCTCATAAATGTACTTTTTCAACTGATATGTCAGTTTTTTGTATTTATAAATACTTACTATCAAAGATTGCATAGATTAAAAAGCATACAACATACATTTGTTGCTGCTTATTTACTCTTCAAAATACAATGCAAGACCAATCCTGTGTAACAATGTGTAAACTAAATTATGACTTAATATTACCATTCTACTGTTATTTCTAAGCATTTACTCTCTTTCTAGTATTTAATTAATAATGAAACCCTTTTTAAAAAAGCTGCTTCAAACAACGATGTCACTCTGGCAGTATAAGCTGGGATAGTGATTGAAACAGTAGCCTACTATCTGCTAACTGAAAATATGCTTAAAACATTTAAACATTGTTACATTTTTCGGGGGAAAAACTGGCTAACATAACAAGTTTGTTGGAAATACGATATGACGAGTTGAACGATTGACCATTCAACAGTAGCCTACTGTTGTCGAGCAAGAAATTAATTTGTCCTTCCCTAAAATTTGTAGCCTGAAGGAAATTTGATATGCTCGCTATCGAAATCACTATAGTATCCAATCCATTATCTCAGATATTGAATGGCATCGATTGGTCTTCAGAATGTATGATAATTATTTGATACCCCTCTCCTGGTTTATTGCTTTAATAATCTATTAGTCCCAACACAAAAGCTTGACAGCAGTACAAAAACAAAGCCGACAAAGTTTTAGCGAACTGGTTGGTAGCTAATACTGTAGCTGGTAACCAGCTGGTACATCCGGTGCTTTGGAGAACTGGGTATCAACTACAGAAGAGCACAACCTAGCAGGCAGGACACCTCCCTGAAATGAGTCTCTGCAGGTTGGGATGTCTGCTGAACTGATGTTCTTACGTGCAGGTTTGTGACGTGACGTTTGTGGCTAGCTAGTTAGCAACCGCCAGCTTCACGTTTCACCACTAAAACTTTAATTATGCATAAACTGTCACCGTGCAACGGAACCTTCCAGCCGATACAAGCAACGTAATCGCTACCAAGACGAGCATTTTGACACCGAGACTGTCTATGTAGGGTCAAAATTGAGGGTCTAGTTAAGGTGGAATAATAAATACATACATGAGAGAATATTGGTTACGCCTTGCTAAGGCCAAGCACACCCAACTATCTATCATCTGTATAAAAAGGGCAATATTACATTTGAGGCATTCAAAATTCTGAATGCTTGGTAATCCACAAAAGTATATTACACAACATGTTCGTCATTTAGCAGAGGCTTTTCTCCAAAGTGATGTAGAAATAGTATAAATTACATATACAAAACTTGTATTGCTATTAGTTCAATAAAGTAATGGATCAAAGATTTTTCCAAACATCCTTACTGAGGTGGAATAAAGTCAACATCACTCAGACTTTAATCTTTCCATTACTGAAAACTAATGTTTCAGAAAATTCTATATGATCTATATTATCAATGTTTTCCATTTGTGTTTCTTTTCAGACAATGGACTATGGCACTTATTGTTACAGGATAATCTTATATTTGTATGTTACAGCTTGTCTCAACTAACAGACTAAGCAGTGGCAGGCATGAGTTTGCTGTACAATGCTTATCCCCACAAAACCACTTCCAAGTTCTCTTTTATTTAAGAATGGCAAAATATAAACAGCACTACAGTTTAAATACATAGTCACCTATACAAGAACAGATCTCTGTCTTTAGTGTTGAATAACTGTAATACAAAATGGCCACATAAACAATCAATAACAGGGCAGAGGGTGGAGGTTAACAGGTAGTTCTCAAGAGAATTACATATTACCAGAAATTCATTTGTCATTTTATTCCCAAAACAGTAGGGAGAATATATTCAAAATCACCAGTTACAAGAAGGGAAAACCTGAGGACCATCTCAAATGTATCAAAGCTTGATGCCTACCACCTTAACAGAAAGTGCACACCAGTCTCATCGCAATGATTCATTTGAGATTACTCAATCATAACTTTGGGGGGGGCATACACACTGGTGGAATTAAATTTGGACTCATTACAACAATAAAACACCCTCTGGAAACTGGCGAGGGGGGGGGGGGGGGGGGGTGTTTCACATAAGAGGAATGTAATGCTGCTCATTTGATCCTATTTGGGAGCAGCACTGTGAAAACAACAAGACACGTGAATGTGGAAAATAACTAGACCTTCCAAGCGATTATTGTCGGTACTGTCCAAAACGTTCCTTAAGTTAGTCAAAACCATTCAAAGTCTTGACCATTAGTCCACCCTGCCTGTGCATCTTAGTCATTCATGGGATCCCAATGAGCAGTTGATAAAATCCATTATGTCTTCACTCAACTGATGATGGCATTGTGAGGCCACAGGAACAACATGGCTGGGTTTAGCACTACTGTAGCTGAGGTAGTGGAGCTACGCTAACACAACGTAGGCTAAATGCGTTACACAGGGACGCCCCAGTGGCTCGCACCACGTAAGCTAAGGCCTTACCGCAGGAACACAGGTTTGAATCTAACCCGCGCCATTTCATGCAGGTCCTACCCTCTTCTTCACATTTCCTGCCTTTTTAAAATGATTTTGTTTTACTGTATCTGTCCCATTAAAGCAAAAATGCCCTGAAAAAATATATATTTAAATACGTCACACAGAGGAAGAAATGTGCTATGTAAATACAATGTTAACAGAATTAACGCTAACCATTTGAGACACTTGAAATTTGTAACCTTTCGTAGCGTTTGGCCTTTCTGATTCTTGGCATATTGCCAAAAGTTTGTGGTTTAACTCGCTCCATTATTTTATCGTATTTCTTTGTACCCTTAAAGTCAATTGTTCAGAGGTATAAAATCATCTGTGGGTTAGCTTATCTAGTCATGGGATGTGTGTTTTGTCCTTGTTCATTCTGAGGTATGTTGTGCTGCAGTGGTCCTAGATATCATCTTGTTGTGGAGAAAAGAGGGCAGCCAGACAACCCGTCTCACTGTTGTCCAGAATGTCCCGTTTTTCTGGCTTGGGCTTTTTAAACAGTGACGGAAGGTTCCTGATGTGCACTTCTTTCTTGAACTGCTGGCCCAGAGCTTTCTGGAATGAAAACAAAAAAGAAGAGTTGAACAGAAAAATGACCATGACATTTTAGAGATCATTTTTAAACCACCAGAATAAAACATTTACGATAATCTAAATAGATAAAGAGCACTAAACTAAGAAGAAACTTTTTGGGGGGTTGAACTGTCCTTTTAAAAAGGTACAATAGGCAAGAGAGAAAAAAATAAGTGTTGTCTCCTTTTAATATGTGTAAGCAAATGAGGCCCTGACACAGACAGCTCAGTGCCAGTGGAATGTCAATATAAATACTATATATTTTTAGAGCGGCCACTACTTTAAAGCCAATTTCCAGCAATCCTATTCGTGAGGTCGCCTTTTCTCCTTTGTTTATTTTGTCAATGCACAGCCAATGAAACTCAAACTGGAGGAAATCAGGGAAATTGGGTGTGCCGTTTCTCATATTTGAATGCATGTGTTACCAAACAAATCTCAATATAAATCGCTAGAGGCTCTCTAAAAAGTTGCTAATAGTCACTAGATTTCTCATTAAATTGGCTACCCTGGACAAGCAGCTAATGCTGCAGGGGCTCCACTTAAAGTTGATGGCAGATAGATGACAAAGTTTGCAGAAATTTATGTTTTGGAGTTAGACGTAATGAGCATGTAGAGCAACCAAAATTTAAAGAGCCCCATGAAGGGTGTTGAATCCACTCTTTCTACTTCTTATATTAGATTTATATTTTTGAGCTCTACAAATGATCTCCAAGTCATCTGCTGAGTTTGCTTAGTGTCTACACTCAGTCCACGCAATAATTTTGCCTTCAGGCCTACATACATTGTGATTGTATTAATGTGCTGTTAATGTCAAAAGTAGGCTACATCCTTAGATATTATAGGTTACTGTCAACAAATGAGAGATGTTCAGTAACCTATTTTAGTTTTTTGCCTTGGTATCTAAAATGGTATTTGCTTTGGTATCTAAAATGGTATTGAGTACCGTGACATTTCACTGGTATTGGTACCGATTACAAAAATGTTGGTACTGTGACAACACTACTATTTGGTATGGCAACATTTATCCCTATACATACATAGTATGTGAAATGCAGTGGGCCAAAAAAACTGGAGGCCCTACTGCATCTGGTCAAATTTTGCAGTGTGCAAATCAGCATACTTCTGTGGCTATTCTGATCCCCAATACTCAGCATAGTGGAAGATACATCAACTGAACTACAGACATTACAAACCAACAGCAGAGCTCTGGTTGCCTTCTGACAGTATCCATGTTGCTGGTCAGCTTTGCAGATTTTTTTTGCACCAACCATTCTTTTTCAAAAGCATTGACATTTTGCGCAGGAGGTTAAAGTTCGAGGCGCAATGTTATGACTAAATTGTATGTCCCAATTGTATGCAAATTGCATGCAACAGTACGTACTTTGTAAGGGTAGCTGCCCTATGAACTAAAAGAAAAAGTATGCAATTTGAGACGCAGTTCCATTCCAAATAAGCAAACCATCCAGGTTCCTCATGAGAAGAGACAGAGCTCCCTCTCGTGGTGGAGGGTGGTACGTACCCCAACGGTTCCAGCGATGAGCTTCTTGAACTGGTCTTTTCTCTTCTTGTCCCCCACTTTGGGTGCAGCGGGGTTGGGCTCCAGCAGCCTGTGGTCATACTGGTCCAGAGCTTCCATGCTGATGCCGGGGAGCTGACTCATCACTACACGCAGCTCGACGTAGCGAGGACGCTAGGAGAACACCGCAGCACACCAGCGGATTCATACAGAGTCAAGAGAGAGAAAGACATACACTGCGACGGTACGGTCTAAAGAAGCTGAAACTACAGCTAAGTTTAAGTGCGTATGTACGCTATTTGGTCAAAAGCATGTGGACACCTTACCATCAAACCGATGTGAGCTTGTTGCATATCCCATTCCCCCAAAAAAATTGCATTCATATGGAGTGTGTCTGTGGGAATGTGCCCATTAGTCAAAGAGCCTTAGGGAGGTTGGGCTCTGATGTTGGGTGATTAGACCTGGCTTGCAGAAGGCATTAGATGCACAAATCGAGGTCAATACAGAACTGTTTCATTGAGTTTGAAAAACTTGACTGGTCTGCACATATCCCTGACTTAAACACCATCCAACACACTTGGGATAGATTTTAAGGCCATCTGTCAGTCAGGTCTAATCACCCAACCTCCTGAATGGAAGCAAATCCCGCCTCAATATTCCAAGTCTATAGGAAAGCCCAGAGGTGAAAAGTAAAAAAAATAAATTTACTCACGTTACTGTATCGAGTAGTTTTGTTATGTATTTTGTATTTTAAAGTCTTTTTTTAAATCGGTAATTAAAAATGTACTTGAGTGAAGTATTGTATTTTGCTACATTACAAATCCCATCCGTTGCATGAGTAAAAAAAAAATACTTTGACTAACGAAAACCGAAAGGAAGAAATTCCGTTTCTCGAGGTCACAGATGAGAAACGGAATGTAGCAAACTTGCAACTTGTCCGGACCGACTAGTGGTACGGACAAAACCCCGGACAAAATCGGTTTTACATAGCTTGAGTTGCTCCAGCTGCAACCCTTCACTCTTGGGGTATGAACATGGTGGAGGCTCATGAACATGCCCCCAGAGTATAGCTCTGTAACTGCCTGGTTGTGTTAGCTGTTGGCTGCAGCAATTTTACAAGTGTTAGACATTAAGCACCCAGCCTGCCATCAGAGTATTTAGCTTTTTTTCTGAAATGTCCCTGACAGCGAGATTTTAGTTATATTTTGGTCATTTATGGAGTCAAACACTTGATTTGGCCATGATGTGCTTATTAACTTGTGTTTGTGAAGAAAAGAAGGATGGCCCTCAGCACTAACAATGTAGGCTATGGTACTTTCGCTTTCAATTGATTGTTTGAAAAAGTTTTATGTGATGTTCTGTACAAATGTCATATGTGACATGTTTTATGTTGTCATGGCATTTGTATAGATTTGTATATATTTTTATAGATATTTCTTTAATTAAAAACAAAATAGTTTTGGATTTATGACCCCTTGTTCTTTTTTCACTACATTGGGAGATCCCCCCCCGCCTTTTAATGTAACTAAGTAACTTTTACTTAAAGTACATTTTAAATGAACTACTTATTACTTTTACTTTTCAGAGAGGTAATTTCTCATTTACATTTAGTCGTTTAGCAGACGCTCTTATCCAGAGCGACTTACAGTAGGTACGGGCAAGTAAGGTGAAGTACCTTGCCCACGGACACAACGTAATTTTGCACAGACGGGAATCTAATCGTCCCTAACCGCTCAGCCACCTGACTCCTATAATAATTGAAATTAATATAAAAAATAGTGCTGTCAAACGATTAAAGTATTTAATTGCGATTAATCACATTAATGTCATAGTTCACTCGCAATAATTAGCACATTTTTATTTATTCTGAATGTCCCTTGATTTTTTTTTGTCCGATTATTATTTCTAATTTTAAAGCTCTTATCAACATGGAAAATTGGATCAGCTTGCTTTGTGCAAATGTTTAAAAAAACAAACAAAAAAACAACATTGGCATACTGTAGTGTTCAATTTTACATTAACATTCTCACCTGGAGAATTCGCATCAGCCGTGTTCTTGGCTAACAAGTGGTATTTCAGACCGGACGTGCTGTATGATAGCTCAGTTCAGAACGACAAAACACACAGATCACTTTGTTCTTGTCAATGGAACCACTTGGCAACTTTTTAAAAGTGAACTTTCCATTCAGAATCTTATTGGCATCCATTTCGGCGTCTCGCAATCGCCATCCAGGCAAAACGTAATGTTAGCCTACTACTCTTTGGCCGGCTTGCAAGTCCAAACAAGTGTGTGCGGCGTGCCTTTTGTTTTGTTTCTGGTCTAGGTAGATCCGGTGGGGTGTTGTAGTTTTTCAGAATTTACTAGTTGTTGCAACAGTATGTGAAAAAAAACTAGTTTGCTAGGCCAAAAAAAACGTTAATCTTGCAATAAAATATTGACGCCGTTAAAATGGGTTTGCGTTAACGCCGTTAATAACGCATTTAACTGACAGCACTAATAAAAAGTAATTGTATAATAAGTGAATAATTTCACTTGTAATTTCATCAAAGTATTGGTACTTTTACTTGAGTACAATATTTTAGTACTTTTTCCACCCCTGGGAAAGCCTTCCTAGGAAAGTGAATACAGTAATGCAGTAAACCAACTAGGAACTAGCCCCATATGAATGCCCATGATTTTGAGATGAGAAGTTCAACTCATATACTGGGCAGGGTCCACGTTCTATTGGCCATATAGTGTATGTATGTATATTTATTTATATAGTGCCCGCCATAATGTTTAGGACAAAGATATGTGTAGAGCACATTCACAGGTTGTATTAATAGGGTATTTTCATTTCAGATGGATGGACGCAGGCAGGCACTGACTGAGAAGTTGGGCTTATGGCTGAGGTGGGGTTGTTCCTCCAGAGACTCACCAAGTTTTCGTAGACGAGCATGGCCAGTTGTGTGAGAGCCAGGTTGCAGACCTCGTGCTGCCCGTGCATCTGCAGACCCTTTAGAACACTGGTGTAGAACCATGTGACCGCCTCCGGGAGAAGGTTACCGGCCACCACCTGGAAGACAGACAGACGCAAAGACAGACACAGACTGAGTGAACAGAGTCACTGTTAGGTTGATTGATATAAAGCTTTCTTTTCTTTCACTTTGCCTTTCTGACTCTGGCCCTCTAATGCCTCTAAAGAGAGCCAGAGTCAGAAAGGCTAAGTCAGAGAAACAAACAGAGTGACTGAAAAACACTTTTGTAGCTAGCCACTACCTGTCGTAGGAGTGCCCAGCAGACCATGGAAGCAGTGCGGTGACAGTTACTGGTGTCCTTCCAGGACAGGGAACTGAAGGAAATTGTCAGCAGTGTCATGTATATGTCCTAAAGAGGGGGGTGGAGAGATAGTGTGTAAGAGAGACAAAGAGAATGTGAGATAGTGTCAGAGATGGACAGAGACAAAAAGAGAGAGACGTGCTTACCTCCTTTAGGAGTAGACACTTCCCCAGGTCTGTCAGTTCGTCTGTGGGCTGGGCATGAGAAGCGGGCACTGCCTCCGTGGACATCATCTCCTCGTCTGCAAAAACACGCACCACCAGAGCGCCATCAAGCAACTGGTCAAGGACGGAGATCTGCGCCCCTAACACCTTACAAAGCTGTCAAACAGGAACTCACCATCCATGTCCTCTTTGTTCCCTGCTGGTTCAGGCCCTTTTCTGGAGATGCAGCTCACCACTGTAGGGAGAGTTGGGGTGTGTCACAGCATTAGACCTGGTTCTCTAGTACCCTCTAGTACAGTGTGTGTGTGTGTGCTGAGAGGCGGGGGGAGTGGACTTACTGAGCAGGTCCAGAACCTCCCTGGTGACGAGGCGGACCAACTGCTCCTCCAACATTTCCTGGGTCACCTGGTTCTCCTCGCAGGCCTCCTCTTCCTCACTGCTTTACAGACGTGGCGATAGATGAAAGGACGCTAAACTTCACTCTCCCACTTTTCCCCCTCAAGCTTACTCACACACACTCTCTAACTCACCTCGCAGTGCTCCTCTGATTGATGATCTGCCACTTGAGGTTGAGTCTCTGTAGAAACAAAAGCATGTCTATTCTACACCATGTGACCGTGATGGCATGTGAGTGTGTGTGTGTGATGCCACTGACCTGCAGCATGTAGGTGAACAGAGGCCCCAGGAGGGGGCAGAGGAGAGAGTCGTAGTATTGCTGTGGGCAGGACAGCACCAGTTGCTTCAGGAACACCCGTAAACCACAAACACGGTTAAGGACAATATGGGCTTGGCTTCTAATGGATAATGAATCCAATAGCTGTTGGGTTATCCATGTAAATCAAACCCTAATTGTGACTGACTGGTTGGATGGGACAACTGCAGAGAAGGATATGGATCATGGGGCGGAGTCTGTGGTCAGGGACGTAGTCTAGAGACACGAAGGCGGAATCGACTATCTGTTGAGCTAGTGCCTCAATGGTGTAGAAGTCCTGCTGAAGACAGTAGCCTGCATTCCCCAGGATGTGAAAACTAGAGAGTGAGAGACAGAGTGAGAAAACAAGGGGGACAGAGAACAAGAGAGACACAGTGTCAGACACATAGAGGCAGAGAGAGGGTGAAAGGGGCCAGTCCATGTCAAGGTTGTGAAGCTCACCAGTTGTCGTATAAGGTGCAGAAGAAGCCTTGCATGCGCTCCAGGTTGGTTTTATACACGGGAGAGTCGTAAATATCTAGCAGGGGCTGAGGGAGGCCTGGAGGTCAAACCAGAGGTCACAGCAGTACAATTATATTACTAGGGTTTCTACAATGGAACACCAAATACAGTACCACTAGTACAGCAGACTACATGTCAAAACTATAAAGGCTGAGTAGCTGTACGGGTGTGTGGGTTGCCCCACACACACAGGCTTGGGTAAAACAGAATCCCTCTTACCTAGAACCACATTCTTCTCCACATCCATCACCTCATAGGCCCGAGAGAAGGTCTCGCTCAGGCGAACAACGTTCTCAGGAAGGAACAAGCTGTTATGGGTTCTACACAGAAAGAAAGAGAGATACCGACATTGTCGTCACGATCGTTCACAAACGTAGTTTCCAAACACCATTGTGTTGCACATCTTGGGCATGTTTTGCACTTGCCAAGGATTACTGTTAACAATAGAGATGTGCACTAATATACAGTGTAGTTCAGAGATTATTTTAGATCCTGCAATTTGTGTATACCGTATTTCTTCGATTAAACGCCACACCAAAAATGAAAATTTTGTAATAAACGCCGCACCAAAATGAACATTGTGTAATAAACCCCAGAAATACGGTGGTAGCAGCATGTCATTTTAATGAACATTCTCTTGTGTTGCACTAGGGGCCCACGGTTAGCTAAATACGCTTCAAATATCACATCAACATACCTTACTTAGCAAATAACTCTAGCTAGCAAGAGACTAGCTAGCTGTTAGTCGGTATAAGAAGGGAAGCATATTGCTAACGCCTGCCTAGATTATCTATTTAAAGAACTGAGAGGCAGGTGCTCTTGCGTTAGCAAGTTTGTTTACATGGCTTCAGTAGGTAGGTTTTCGCTATCTAACTGTACTTGCATTCTTTGCAAATCAGTGTTAATAAAAAGCAGATGAGATAGAGCTAGCTAGTCTAGCTAACATTGACATTTGGTCGTGCTAAATCGTGATTTAGAAGACCATACTGTTCAAACTAGCTAGGAAATTTAATGTAGCAAACTTGCAAGCTTGTTTAAAGGCACGTTAGCATGGTAGCGCAGCTAGCCTACAATACCGTATTTCTTATAAACGCCCTCAAATAAACGCCACCCTCGAATAAAAGCTGCACCAAAAATGAACATTTTGTAATTAACGCTGCAGCGTTTAATCAAAGAAACACGGTATTTTGTATTGGGCCTATGAAAATAGCTATAAAACACACACACACACACACACACACACACACACACACACACACACACGCCAGCAGTACCTGATGAGAGCAAGCAGGTTGGGCAGCAGGGCCAAGATCTGGGCGGTGCATGGGTTCCTGTAGATGGTAGCTCCGCTGGGGCTGAATCCCACCACGAAGCCCCCCGCCTTGGCTTCTTCTAGATCGGTCGGCCAGCGGGCCCTCTTCACAACCCCCAGGATGGTGTAGATACAGAAACTCAGCTGTAAGAGGGGGGGTGGAAGTGAGGGTTAAGAAAAGAAAAGTTTTAGCCATTCCGTTTTACGTTTGAAATTGTTCGTGCCAACCGAGTGGGATATGGAGTAAACTGGGTTGAATGATTAACTCACTCTCAACTAAAAAACAGAATTGCGACTTCCGGGTATGGCGAGGTGCTAGGAGGTCGCACATTTTAAGCTCTACTGCTGGAATGTAATTTAATCCTACAATACTAATCAAAATATTGTCAAAAGTCACGTGACACGTGTATAAGAGTATCCATAATTAAAATGTCAGGAAAAAATGTTAAAGACAAGGCAAAGAAAGAGAAAAAGAAAGCACGACAAGACGGCGAACATTTGGAGGTCGACGAAGCTAGCAACATTCAGATTGACAGTATGGCTAACGAGGATGACCTTGACGAAGCAGACGACGAAATATTAGATCCAGACAAGAATAGCAATCAAGATATCATGAAAGCCATATTGTCCTTGAGAAGTGGACTTTATAAAAAAATTGATGGAGTACAAGCAACAATTGCGGATGTAAAAAAATGCGGATGTAAAAAAACAGATACAGGACTGCACAGGCCGCATAGATAGAGCATGCCGAACAACGGATCTCTGATGTGGAGGATGACGCTAAGTTCAAGGGAGGACAAACCCGTTTGAGCGTATTTCCTGAAATACGTTTTTATTAGTTATTCCTGGTGAAATTATGGAATTAAATGACATATTTACGATATTAAAATACGTGTGCACAATAATATCAACAATATTTGCTAAATGTAGACGTTTTTAAAGGTTTTGAATTTTACCTCGAAGCTACTTCCGTTAATCAGCAGTTTGTGAAAAAGAGGCTAGTTTTACAACAGCGACTTTGGATGTAAACTACTTTAACATGTTAGCTGATTAGCCAATATGAGTGAGATATGTATACAGTTACATTAACAAACCTCTTGCTTGTGAAGTATTTTGTCTTAAATACGAAGGGAACACATCACATTAACAATTCTAAAATGCTTGACACGCCAAATGTTGTCTTTTTTTGACAAGCGTCCCTGAAGCTCAGATTCCGAGTCGAGTTCCATGAAGCGTTGCAGTGAATGGTTGCAGGCACTCATCGGACTTAAACTCAAATAACTCAAATGTCCCAACTGGAAAAATGTTGCGGTTTCACAGTCCTGTAGAGGACATTTTTCTGAACAGATTGACATCAAGTTAAGGTTGTGGCATTAAAGTTCAGGTTAGTAGCCAAGGGTGTAAAGACCACTCGGCTAATTACAGACGTCTTAAACTGTTAAAACGCCAGTGCCACATTCGGGACGGTATTCACACAGGCATTGGATCAATCCTAGTTTTCGGGCCTACTAGCTCGAATGTTTTTAGATGTTTATCTGCTACAAATGAATGAGTTGTTTAAAAAATGAGTTGGAACAAAATACCACTATTAAGTGTGCCCTTTGCGCCCCTCCCCCCACCTGTCTGGGCCAGGCTGCTGCTGTAAGTTGCTAGCCAACCTTTACTGAGGGGACTGTTTGAACGCGCTGGAATTAAAATAAAATAAAAAATGTTCATCTTTATGTATATTTGAGACCACAGATTCGTAGATGTAGGTTTCCACTATATGTTAACCGATTTTAAGGGCGATCGGATTAAATGAGCGAAAACAAGGCACATCTGTCCATATTTTGTTAGTGAAGCAGGGAGAGGAATCCTCGTGGCAAGCTAACTGGCTGGGTAGAGCGATGGGGAGTTTGTTAGCACTCAAAATGTAGCTCTTAAACAGGGGCACTCCTAGGACATAAGCTCGATTATAAAAAATCCCCCAGCTGGGAAATGTTCGCGGTTTTCACAGTCCTGTAGAGGAGACCTTCATGAACACAATGACATCAAATTGAGGCTGTGGCATTGAAGTTCAGGTTAGTAGGCAATGGCTCAAAGTGCTCTCAGCCATTTACAGACCTCTTAAAATGGGAAAACCTCTGTGCCACATACGGGATGGTATTCACACAGGGATTGGCTCTAATTTGAGTGACAGGTTGATTCACCAATTGAAAAACTCATCTGGGAATTTTTATTTTTGTAAGGGGAGTGCCGAGATTTTACTGTCGCCGTTTGGCTTCCTAAACAGCAGTAGAATTAGACGTTTTTCTAAACCGCGTCGCGTACAGCATTACAGTGAGCTACACTGGTTTAAAACTACAGGTATATAAGGACAATTGTACCGATGAATTGTTTACTAGTAATATAATGTCATAATAAATCATAAAAGGTTCATCGATATGAGGCATGTTTATTATTTTAACGATTGAAAACTGATGTATCACAGACCGCTATCGTATATGTCGTTAAACAAAGGCTAATTACGCTAACGACTCAGTCATCAAACGAAAATTGACTACTGTTTTCGAAAGTAAATGTACTGATAATATCAGCGTACATCGTACTGTACATTAAATATCACAATTGTGTTTTTTATCACAATGTTAAATGAGCAATAAGTTCAGTTTGGCATTTGTTGACGCTTGGAACTCTCCGTTGTGATTACATTGAGAGCAGAACGTTTGTCCTCAGTCACATGTTGGTGAGTAACATCCAAAGTTAGCACATTGGAAAGCACAGTCAAAAGCCTTGCTGACAAAGTTGATGATTTGGAATGCAGAAGTCGGCGAAACAACGTGAGATTGGTGGGGCTACCAGAGAAGACTGAGGGTCAGGATGCAACTGAATTTTTGGAGAAATGGATACCGGAGGCTCTGAACATGGAACCACGAGAGGGGTTGGTGGTGGAGCGGGCTCATAGAATAGGCGCTCCGCCAAGCAATGACTCTCGCACGGCTCATCCAAGGACTTTAATCATGAAGTTCTTGAACTTTAAGGACAGGGAGCGGGTACTGAAGGCAGCTAGAACCAAGGGACAGGTCTTGTACCAGAATAAGCCGGTTCGTTTTTATGTGGACCTCTCTGCTGGTGTGCACAGGATGCAGCGCGACTACGATGAGGTGCGAAAAAGAAGCTACGAGACGGGGATCTGTCTAGTGACCAGGCTACAGGTTGCAAATGTTGCATAGTTCAATGTTACATTACTTATGTTATTATGTGTGATTAGTATTCAGGAAAAAATGAGAAATCTAGTTAGAGCTTAAGAGAAGGAAGAAAAAGTTAATAACTCGCTTTATCGTTAGCTTAAAGTGTGGGATGGGAGGGGAGGTTCAGAGCAGATGGACTTCAGGTTCGTATGCGGGTGGGGGCTTTTTGTTTTACGTTATTATTTGTTCTCTTATTTTAGGGTGTGGTTTGTCAATGTACTTTACCAAAATGGTTCCGAAGGATACATTAATACATATTGGATTGTGTGTCGGATAGCTGTAAGATAAAATTTACTTCGTGGAATTGTAGGGGTCTGAACAAACTTACAAAGGTGAAACAAGTAATGAGCAGGATAAAATCCTTGAAATCAAAAGTAGTATTTTTACAAGAAACATCTGTTGAGTGAGGATGTTTCCAAAATAGCAAGAAGATGGCAGGGTCAAGTGTTGTCTGCTCCCTACACCACTCATGCTAGAGGGGTTATGATACTAATTCATAAATCTGTCCCATTACGGGTACAAAATGTAGTTAAGGACTCTGCAGGTAGATATATTATGGTCCAGGGCAGGTTATTATCTGAAACCATAACTCTGATAAATGTCTATGGTCCCAATGAAGATGACCCTAAATTCTATGATAGTTTATTTTTGACTGCATCAAATCTCCCCGGACAATACATAATAGCTGGTGACTTTAATTGCACGTTAGACTCTTCAAGAGACAGGTCGACTGGTTTAGATGATACTCACAATAAGTCGAGAAAGACGTTACACCATTTTATGAAGGAATTAAATCTGTTGGATATCTGGAGACTTGGTAAACCAAATGCAGTAGAGTATTCCTGCTATTCTAGCACTTATAAAACCCACTCACGCATAGACTACTTTTTAGTTTCAGCACTACTTGTCTCCAAAATTGACGAATGTCATTATAGTAGTATAGTCCTGTCTGACCACGCAGCTGTATCCTTGACCTATGAAGATACTAAATTAGTGAGTGATCCCCCAAAATTGCGTTTTCAACCGGGATGGCTTACGGATCCCACATTCATAGATTTCTTAGATAAACAAATAGACATGTATTTTGAATGTAACAAGTCCCAGACCTCTGCTAGTACAAGATGGGAGGCTTTCAAGGCCTTTATTAGGGGCCAGATCATTTCTTTCAGTAGCTCAAAGAAAAAGGCTACACGACTTGAAATGAAGACATTAGATGAGGAAATTAAAAGACTGGAAACAGAAATCTACTATAACAGACATATACCTACGGATGTACATTCAAAACTGCTACTGCTTAGATCTCAGTACAATGAATTGGCAGCTAACAAAGCAGCTGCTGATTTAATGAGACTCAAACAGTCCTACTATGATCAGGGGGAAAAGCCCAGAAAACTTCTAGCATGGCGCATTAAGCAACAACAAACAGAAAGATCTCTTAATTGTATTGAAGCCCCAAGTGGTAAAACTATAGTGGACCCGACAGAGATTAATGAGACCTTCAGAGTCTTCTATGAGAAATTATACAGCTCTGAGTGTTCTCCTAATCTGGACACGCAGACACAATTCTTAGACAACCTTGATATTCCCAAAATTTCGGAAGAAGTAGAGCATTAGATCAAAATGTAACTGTATTGGAAATTGCAGAAGCGATTGGCTGTTTGAAGGCTGCTACATCGGCCGGCCCAGATGGCATTTGGATAGATATCTATAAACAATGTCAAACCAAATTAATATCACCACTTTTGGAGATGTTTCAGGAATCCTTTGAGAATGGTCTTCTCCCCACATCTATGAGGGGCGCCTTAATCACTTTACTTCCAAAGCCAGGTAAAACAAATACAAAATGTGAAAATATGCGTCCAATTAGACTTCTAAATTCAGACACAAAAATACTTTGTAAAATTTTAGCAGGAAGATTGGAGGATCTTCTACCTAGGGTGGTGGGGGAAGACCAAAATGGGTTTATTCAAGGGAGACAGGGTTTTCATAACGTCAGACGAGTGCTCAATATTTTATACAGCCAGAGAGAGGCCACAGACACGGCCTTACTTTCACTTGATGCAGAAAAGGCTTTCGATCGTATTGAATGGCCCTATTTGTTTGAGGTGTTAAAACAATTTGGCTTTGGAGGTAAATTCATTAAATGGGTTAGATTGCTTTGTACAGGGCTTACTGCAGAAGTTTTGACTAATAGTAAGGTTTCTAAACCTTTTAACATCTGTCGAAGTTGCCCGCAAGGGAGCCCTTTATCGCCATTGCTTTTTATCCTTGCGATTGAACCATTTGCTATAGCGGTGAGGTCACATAGCAATATTTATGGAATTCGAGAGGGTCATTTAGAACATAAGATAGCGCTCTTTGCCGATGATGTAATATTAATGATTAAAAATCTACATAGATCTATCCCAGCGCTCTTAAGTCTTATTGAAACATTTGGAAAAATATCCGGTTATAAAGTTAATTACTCAAAATCATCTATAATGCTACTTAATGAAACAGAGAGGAAAAATAGTCCTGTATATGCTTCTACTTTCAAGTCAACAGATAATTTTACATATTTGGGAATACAAATTGTCCCTGAGGTGAATAAGATTGCTCAGATAAACTATGACCCAATTCTGGAAGCTAGTATTTCCTCAATAGAGCGTTGGACATCCTCAATGATTGGCAGGATTAATATTCTAAAAATGAATATACTCCCCAAATGTTTACCAACTTTATTTGGCAAAATAAACGTCCCAGATTACGTCTATCTTTACTTTATCTACTATATGATCGAGGAGGCCTTAAATGCCCAAATATCCAATGGTATTACTGGGCAGCTCAATTGCGGTCGATCATGTTTTACTTCTCTTCCGGAAATCCCCCTGCTTGGATTGATTTGGAATCCTGCTCTGTTAAACCGAGTTTACCATTGCACCTGTACTTGTACTCAGCAGGCCGTAAATATCTGAAGAAAAATACAGACAACCCTATTATATTGAATATGATTGATGTTTGGTTCGACACTTGCAAATATTTGAATATAGATTTGTCCCATTCACGCTTCAGTCCTATTTGAGGTAATGCCAACTTTGAACCAGGGCTAAAGGATAGAGGATTTAAACTATGGGCTAAAAAGGGGTTAGGGAACAGTGTTTCCCACAGATTAGAAATGTAATTGTGGCGGGGAGGGGTGGGGGTTGTCAGATGGGGGGGGGGGGGAGGTAATAATTCCTTCGTTAATAATTCGTTACACAGTTAATTTGTTAATAATTTGTTACATAAATATTAATCCAAAATGATTCACACCTTCACAAAATTAACAACAACTAACATATCATTTCTGCATTATGCATGTAGCAACGCTAGTGCTAAACAACTATTTAACTGGTCGGATCCATGACGCCGGGTAAGTAGCTACAGTAGCTCTTGAGACTTCTCACCAAAAGAACGAAGGGGAAACTTCGAGTACTGTAAGTCGCTCTGGATAAGAGCGTCTGCTAAAAGACTAAATGTAAATGTGAGTAAGGTACCTAGCGAAAAGTAGCCTCAACTTTCCTCGACTTTTAGCTACGGCACTAATGCTGAAGGCTCGGTGATATAGATCGATGTTGGTCTTACTAGAACGGCATATGTATGCATTTTTGCTAACATGTGCTGACGTTGTGACTGTGTGCATATGTGAGAAAGACGCATGAGTGACAGAGAGACGGAGGGAGAGCAGGGGAAAGGAAATGCAGCTGAACGAATACGCTGCGTGTTTTAACCTAAATAGCGATAAAAAAAAATGTTTTACGAAACGCAATATGTGGCGGCCGGTGTTGATTCTGTAGCGCACCGCCACAAATTAGTCTATGTGTGGGAAACACTGCGGAAAGTACAAGACATGTACAGGGAGGAGGATGAAGTGTTTATGTCTTTTGCGGAAATATCTACCAAATATGACATTCCAAATAATAACTTTTTCAGATATCTTCAGTTTAGGAGTTTTATATCTTCATCTCAAAACCATTCATTAGATATACCGACCATCTCTGCGTTAGAAGTAGCAGTCACTAAACACTGTTATGGCGAAGGTTTAATTTCAACTCTGTATGACTTGTTTGTGTCTGGATCTATTGAATCATCAGAATCAAAACTGAGATTATGGAATGAAGATAGAGGAGGAAAAATCTTAAGAAGACTGGAGAGAGGCTTGTAAAGAGGCACAGAGGCAGTCAGTCAGCAGCAACCTAAAACTCCTACAGTATAAATGGCTGATGCGTACATATATAACTCCTGTGAAATTGCATAAGTTTAATGATAATATTCCTGAGACCTGTATTAAGTGTGATGAGGCAAAGGGGACACTGTTTCACTGTATATGGGAATGTGGGAAAGTGAAAACCTTCTGGCAAGATGTTGTTAATATGATTGATCAAATTTTATCAAAGAAATTACCATTGAATCCCAAGCTTTTTATTCTTGGTTTATATCCTACCATACCACTTCTACAAAGCAAAGAGTTCAGATTCATAGATATGTGTTTATTACAAGCTAAACGTATAATTGCTCTTAATTGGAAAAGTGTTGATGGCCCAAGAATTGGTATGTGGGTTAAAGAAATGGCCTCAAACATGTCAATGGAAAAGATAAAGTATATTGTTAGACGTAAACAAAATGTTTTTGATAATACCTGGGGACCTTTTAGGTACTTCTTAAGGCATAATACTAATGTTGGTAACTTGCTCCAGCAACAACAGGCTCTGGGGGAGTAGGACAACTATCTGATTACAGTGTTTCCCACAGATTAGAAAACTATATGTGGCGGGGGGGGGGGGGGCGAAATAATTCACAAAATCAACAACAACAAACAAATAATTTCTGCATATGCAGGTAGCGACGCTGCATACAGGGTGCTAAATAACTATTTAACTGGTCGGCTCCATGACGCCGGGTAAGTAGCTAGCTCTTGAAACTTCTCACCAAAAGAACGAAGGGGAACCTTCGATTAAGACATGTCCGTCGGTACCTAGCGAAAAGTAGCCTCAACTTTCCTAGACCTTTAGCTACGGCACTAATGCTGAAGGCTCGCTGATGTAGCTGTCGGTCTCACTAGAACGGCGTATGCATTGTTGCTAACGTGTGCTGACGTAGTGACTGTGTGTGTATGTGAGAAAGACGCGTGCGTGAAAGAGACGGAGGGAGAGCAGGGAAAGGAAATGCAGCTGAACGAATACGCTGCGTGTTTTTACCTAAATAGCGATAAAAAAAATGTTTTACGAAACGCAATGTGTGGCGGCCGGTGTTGATTCTGTGGCGCACCGCCACAAATTAGTCTATGTGTGGGAAACACTGGATTATGTACATTGACTAGTAAGAAAAACAACAACAAAAAACACCCATTATTCAGTGTGTAAAGTATGCTTTTATGTTTCTTTTTGTTTTCTTTTTATTGTCTGTTTTTAATTTAACTCTTATTTAGTTACTCTATTATTTTGGGTGAGGGAACAGGGTGAAAATGTTTGCCGTGTATTGTTCTGTTGTTATTCAATTTGATATGACTTGCAAACTGAAAAACAATAAATACGTTGTTTAAAAAAAAAAAAAAAAAACAGATTTGCCCAATTAAAACACAAAACATAAGGCATGCATATGGATGCAGACATACCCGCGTCCTATTGATGGCTGTGGTGTCTTCTGCGCTGGGGTCCAACAACTGCTGGGTAGCACCAACAAAGGCTAGGAAGGCAGCTGGATCCCCCAGAACACTGACACGTAAAGAAAAGGAGGTTATCACTTCATATACAGAGAGGGGTTGTGTGTGTGTGTGTGTGTGTGTGTGTGTACGTACTGCCTCATTTCGTCTGAGGTCCAGCGCCCGGCCACTGAGCTCAAGAGCTCTTCCAGGAAGGCCTTCTGCTTGGCATAGTCTTTGAACTGGTTACTGATGAGAACCAGGGCCTCCATCAGAGCACACTTCTCCATCTGCGTCAGCAAGGCCTCGTTGGAGAACAGCTTCTTCACGTGGTTATAGAGCATCTCGAAGCAGGGCTGTGCCAAGAGAAGGGATGAGGGCACAAACATGGATTTCGGTATGGTTTTGATGAGAAGGGAGAAAGTGGGTGGTCCAGTCAGCAAAAAAAACAACCATAACAGTAGTGGGACATATTAACTCTTTCTTACCAGGATGAATTGTGGATAGTCTCTGCACATCTTGATGATGGAGGAGCAGGCGTGTCTCCTGACATTCTTTACCGCTCGTGTCCGTGGTGCCTGGAAAGGTTGGGATGGGTGAGGTTGGGACACAGACCTGTCAATTTTGAATGTTTTCAAACTTGAAACTTCAAAACAGCTCACCTTGCTCTCCTCGACCACCTCGAATGTGATGGAGGCAAAAAGCTGGAGAGAAATAAAAGATGGCTCAATGCACTGCAAATGTGGCATTCACACACAAAATTGTGTTTAAAGACTACGATTTTTTGCTCTCTAAATAAATGAAATACCAGACTCTCACCCAAGTAGTGCTTACCTTGCAGAGGACCTGAGGGAGGAAGTGAGGTCGGTGTGTAACGAAGGGGAAGAGGGCGGAGACGTTGGTGAGGACGCAGGACAGGATGAGGGGGTCCCGGGTGTCGTAGTTTAACACGGCCTGCAGCAGCTCCATACCCTGCTCCACAGGAAGGTTCTATGAAAGAGGCAGAAAGCATACGTTAGCATGACAGTAATCCTTATTTCCATTGTTAGGACCTTCCCTCGTGATAAAAAAGTCTAGACATGGAATACTCTGATCTCGTACCTCCTCTGGAACATTCTTGAAGATTTGCCCCACAGCACTCTCTGTGAAAAAGGTCATGGCGTCCCACTGGACCACCGATGGGGAGAGAATGGAGCACAACCCCTCTGCTGTCTTAGCTAGAGAGCAGGCAGAGAAGGAGAAAGAGGGGAGAAAGGAAAAGGGGTTGGTTGGAATTAATCAGACAGGCTCATTGGACTGCTTGGAAACTGTTCCAATGTACTTGGAACAGATTAAAATGGTAAATAAACTTGCAGGTTGGAATTTACCTTCATCATAGGTACATCTCAATTTGAGCTGTTGGCTCAGAATTTAGAATACACAAAGAAACTTCCTAGCTCTTTGGACTTCTGTACATGTTGTTCGAGCCCACAGGGACTGCCCCCAGACCGCAAGAAGTTTCATACTGCTACGCTCTCTCAAACTGAAACCAACCGCATGCACAATTTCCATCTCTATCTCCTTCACAATGAGTGAACTATAGCCTTTAAGGGGACGCTCCTGCACTTTCACGGCTGTCCACTGGGTGGCAAAGGCGCACTCACATGTGGTGGTCCCCATGTCGATGGGGGCGCTGATCTGATACTGCAGCCACTCGCCAGCGATCTGGAAGGTCTCCAGCGGAACGATCCGGCACGCGTTCCGTACCACCTCCCCCTGCTGTGCACGGAACGCTGGAGACATGGAGGACAGAGAGAGGGAGTCAGACGACGTGGCCGACAAGAATACTCCACGAGAAAAAAGTGGGTGTACAGAAAGTGAGGATCCATGCTGAGGCCTTCAGTAAGAAACAGCACTCACAGTTGAAGAAGAAGTTGAAGTCCTCGTCGCTGTCAAAGTCAACACGTGAATACTCGCAGCTTGGACTGTCGTTCTTGGATGGAAAGCCTGTCTATGAGACGGGACAGAGAGAGACACTGCTCCAGAGTACTGACTCATACTGACAATGCAACAAGACTAACATCTTATGGGGGATACCTTCACAAGGTTGACCATGGTGGCCCTCAGGTATTTGATGGTCATCTGGACAATGACAGGGTCTTTTGACAGGATCTCATGTCTGAACATGGTTCCCCACATCATCTGGGTGGATGACCTCAGAAACTGTACAGAAGACAGGAGAGAGAGTAAAGGGTTAAGACAAAAACTGATCCGGAAAGTTCTCGATTAGCTTGTTTTCCTTGTCACCTTTTCTCCTGTAACCACTGACAAGATAGGCAGAAAGCCATTCCATCCAGGTGACTTACAATAAAGCATTTCACCATCGGTGACTCACCTGACTGGGATGTGTGGTGAAGGACAGGAATGCCTCAGTGTACTTGCTGAGATTAGCAGGTACTTCCACCTCTACATCCGAACCCTGAGAACAAGAGCCCAGAGATCCAGGAACAGAGATGAGATTCACTCAAACCAATCCTTAAGTTCAGTTAATATAGCCGCTTCTACAGTAGGCCTATTCAAAACGACATTATCATCCATGCAGCACAGGCACGGTACAGGTCCACTCACCACTAAGTAACAGAGCTGGCTGCCCAGGGCACATAAAACCTGACACAGTCTCTTCAGGAAGGTGTAATGCCTCTCCACCACCCCCACCCTCTCAGACCTGAGGTACACAAATACGACAAACAATGTTTACAGAACATTTTGTTTACAGCAAAAACACACACATTACTATTTAAAGGTCCCATGACATGGAAAATGTCACTTTAAGAGGTTATTTAACATTCATGACTTCACCTAGCCTGCCTTTGGTCCTCCAGTGGCTAGAAATGTTGATAAGTACAAACCAATCCCTGGGTATTCTTCTCCGCCTTTGAGAAAAGGAAAGCTCAAAGGCCCCGATTTGAAAATGTTCCTCTTATGTCATCATGAAAGGAAAGGTTACCTCCCCTTTCTCTGCTTTGCCCGCCCAGAGAATTTGGCCCGCCAATGAGAAAATGAGCTACGACCATGCTAGCGCAATATTGTTTCTTCCTTAAGAGACATCATGGCTTGCAAACGACCGAAGCATGGGAGTTAGCCTTGCCTCTCTCCTCCTCATAGTATTTAAAGCTACAGACACAGAAATGGCACGTCCTAAAGAAAGCTTATTCTGGGACTGATCGTAGTGGCTGTAATTCTGCACCAAGGCAGAATTTCGGGATATAGACTTCAGATATAGAATTAGGGAACCACTAAGGCCTATATAAAAGCATCCAAAAACAGCATGCCATGGGACCTTTAATAGACATATTTGTGCTAGCTGGTAAGTTTGCCAACAGAGCACGTTAGCAGTTGCGTAAATACTCACTGTGTGGGGCTTTGGTTGCTAATCGCTGCTCCATCTGCTGTCCTGTAACCACACACACACACACGACAGTGGTCAGCCAGAAAAAAGGATATTTGAACATTACTTGGAGAGGAGTAAGGGTGACAGGTGAAGGGCCTGACCAATAGTACTCACTGTGCAGCAGACAGGATGTAGTGCATGGCAACATCATCAAACAGCACCATGAGCGGCTTCCTGTCCTCCAACTTGCCCTGAAAGTCACGTCAGGCGCAGAAAGATGACACCACAGTGAACACAGGAAATGCAAAACTCCCTGCCCCATTTCGCCCATGACAGGACTACTCTCACAGGAGCTTCCCTAGCTCTGTGGCGGATTCGAACCTTGCGGCTGACGGCGATGAGCAGGCACTCGGCTGCCTCCAGCTGCAGCTCCGCCTCACTCAGCAGCAGGCACAACATTTCCAGCAGGCGGCAGTTGTCGTTTGTGATGTGGGCCAGGGCCACCCAGTCTATGTAGCCTGCCAACGTGTTCAGGGTCGCCACGGCTACCCGACAGTGAGCCTGGGCCTGATAAGATGGGGGATATAGAATAGAACATAATTGTCTTGCAGTTGTCTTAGTCTATTTTAAACAAGGACATGAATGAGAGTCATAATGTTTATTATTATTAATACAATAATAATAACAACAATAGTACAACATTATTGTATGTTTAATTACAGTTGTACCCTACCTGTAATTCCTGCCCAGGTATTCTTTTCTGGGAAGACAAAAGCAAATAATTGTACAAAATCTGTCATGGCAAAATCTTCTAAAACACAGAGCAGAGGGACTCATCAAGACAGCAATGAGAGTTTGCCAACGACTGACCAGTCGACGGTACTCGTCAACGTTGAGCTGCAGTATGGTGAGCAGGAAGCTGAAGATGCTGTCCATGTTCTGCGTGAGGGTCTGCTGGATGTCACGTCTCCGCTGGGTGGGGAGCGTCTGGAAGGTGATTACGTCCTCCGCCAGTCTCAGCAGGATGAGCATCACCAGCTCTGTCTGTGCCTCCTAGGAGACATTTTCACTGTTTGGCTTGCCATCTCTACGTGATTCTGTGTATGACCATGTACATACTACATCCATGAACTGGCGTGCATACATTACATCAGCTCAGGATATGCAGTTTTTTTTCTCATTTTTTGCATGGTTATTAAGTTCATGTTTATGTGTGACCACACGGGGCTCTGAAGGGGAACAAGAAGCTTACCCCTTGACTAGTAAGCGTCTCCATCTCTTTGAGCATGTCTGGCCAGTGTTGAGGCCATTCTCTCTTTATCATTTCTACTACAATGCGCGAGAGCACATCTTTGATGTGGCTCTGCTCCTGCAAAATAGGATGAGTACCCTGCAAGGAGAAGGAGAAGAGTTTTATTGTTGTTGCTTTTTTTGGAGTCACAATAGTCAACATGTCTAACTGTCATTTCACCTATATGACCTACATTTGATAATAGCCCCATGGCACAGTTCTTTAGTTGGACTTTCTCTTGCTGTGGCATGTTGTTCCATCTGAACCTGCTCTCAAAAAGAAGAATGTCAAGTACATTTTAACATTAGAATGTGCTTGGCCTTAGATCTTTTTTTCTTTCTTTCAATACAGTAAGTTTGTCAATGATTTGTACATTATATAATTCTATAGCATCACCCACTTGATCACATGCTCCAGTATTTGTAGACCGAAGTGCCTTACTACTGCCGTTTGAGCTTTCTCAGCTAACTGAAGGCCACACGGGACACAGAATGGGCACTTCTCTTTGAACTCTTCGCAAAACTAGGAGAAAATATTTATTTTGATTTTAGACATGTTTACAGGCGATGAAGTGAAACAAAGCATTAATAATACAGTGATATCTACACTTCGCGTTGTCATGCTATTTCCATTCATAGAGAAATGTCAGTGTTCTGTCAGCTAAATTAGTGCAATAGGCAGCTGTACAGGTGACCCTTCCTTGACTCCCTAGCCTGGTAGCGTGTGGTAGTCACGCACGGTCATGAATGGGGGTTGCTAGCAAGTTCACCGGCAGATGACAAATAGATGACTAAGACATATATGAGTACATTCTAAGCATATTATTTCTTCATTCAGTTTTACGTTCACGTCACCTAACAAAGGCATTTGGAATCCCTAAATAAATGAATGAATTCCCTGAGACCTGGAGGATAACCTAGCTAAGCAGCAACGGTGATGCTTCCCAGCTAGCTAGATAGCTTGCAAACCAGATTCCTAAGTTTCAACATCTGGTAAGCAAACTAGTTTGGGTCTATTATTAACATCTGACTAAATATGTTCAACATACTCAGACTAATTGCATTTACTTCAAACTATGTGATAAATGTAGTTCATTGACTCAACTAATTCACAAAACTAACGGGCTGGCGTTAACAAGTCAGCAACACACACTAGCTTGCATGCTACACTGTTCTAGCTAAATTGGCTACCTTTAGGGCCTCCAGTCGGTATATTTGGCTTGATTCTGCGTCCATCATCACGTTCACAGCTTTGATAAGCTGATCACACATCGCAGCCACAGGTTCAGCCATGGTTTCAATTAGCTTCTTAGCTAAGAAAATTAGGTGAAAAGGTACAACACTATGCAAAACACCTGCAGAATAGTACTCTGAACGCGCATGGAAATGTTCTCAGCATGTTCATTCGTGCAACGTGCTACGCAACAACGTTGTGTTCGAAGCGAGCTGAAAGGGAATTATGGGACTTGTAGGTCCCAGACAACAAACACAAAAAAAAGAAAGAAGTAAAATCCAATAAAATATGGCTTTTTTACTCAAACATAAAATAATTCCTCTTTTGCATTTATTTAAAAGATAATCTCTTCTGTTTTATGCTATAACAATGTCTGGGTACTCATGTTTTTAAAATACGCCTGTCTGATTGTAGGCGCCAGGCGCTATGGAGGTGGGGTTTTTGTCCGAAAAGAGGCGGAGCTCGAATTCCAATGGGATGAGTTTGTTCTCCCCACGTCACTCTGGGATAGGCTGCCCCGTACACAGTCGAACAATACTGACAGTGGTGCTTCAAAACTGGGAAGACAACTTTACGGCCTCGGCAAGTATTTCATTTTCTGCTAGCTATAGCAATTTAAAGCAAAATACAATGTATTCGATATATTTTGCATTGCCAGACAAACAAAAAATGAATTTGAAGTGCGTCGCGCTCTAAACTATTACAATTTGACAACTTTCAACTAACCCTAACCCAAACAAGGAAAACTTTGATGAGAAGGCCTCACATTTTGTTGCAACAGGTCCGCGACAGTCAGATGACTGTCATTGTTTTCAGCTAGACAACTCAATATAGCCTGTCTTTTATTGGATATTCATCGAAAATCCAAATTGACGTTGTTTGAAATTAAACTCCATAGGACTCGGCCGAGGAAGAAGTGAAACGTCTGGCATATCAAGCAACCGGGATTACGGCTATCGAATTGCCCTGCTCTTTCCCTGAAAAGACCATTTAAAGGAACTCGCAATTGGTTAAATGCGGTACGAGGCTAAAATGATGCCGGTGAGTATCTGACGTAAATTGTAGTCTTCATTATTTCAATCATATAATAGAGGATACTTCTAGATCTATCTTAACGTTCCCCAAAGCTTCAACGTCGTTGTAACAAGTCTGCCATTTAAATTGACACCGATTGACACCACTTTATTTACTGCGATTTCCAATCGTCACTCAGCATTATATCGTTTCTCAGTTCTCATTTAAATAGGCTACATTAGTTCATACCCAAATTCGTAAACCTATTTTGAGGCATTTAAAGCGATCAAAACAAGAAGCTCGATTAGGCAAGTCTGGAAACTGGAACTTTGCCCGTAATCATCATCAGTTCCATTAAATGTTTGCTGCAGTAGCCTACCAAACGTTCTGCACTTTGTTGAAGTAAGGTGGATACTGGATACATAGAATACAATGAGAGATGGCATCCCTGCTTTGACTTGAAAAAAACACAGTAGAAATAATAGCCAGGGCAGCTGTTTTTCTTGTCATCCTAGTGATTTAGGCTGATTGTGGTCAAAAGTCCCGAAGTGCCTAAAGTTGAGGCTATGTACTAGCAAGTTTAACGTCCAAGAAAGCGAAATTATTTTTGCACTATTCATGACCCTGAGGGAGTTGTTAAGATAGTTAAAAAGTGTGTTTTTGTGAAGACCATTTATTTTCTATAGATCCTGTTGTCCTGTAAATTAAGAGCACAGCTTAATACGTTTTTCCATTGCAACTTTTGATGTAATCGGTATTCATCTTGTAATATGTGCATGCACATTACATTACAGTATTACAACAGCACAAAACAGTAGTGGGTGTGTGCGCATGTCACATGTGCACCTGAGTGTACACACCACTCTTGTCCTCCCTTTCCAGTAAAACAGCTGGATTGGTGTATAAATCATCTTGTCAACAGTGATGGAGTGGTCCCAGCCTCTGGTATGACTGCTGCTCCGGCATGACCTAGCTCTGCTGTTCTCACCCTGACATTTGTTATTGCCAGGCTCCATTGTCTCGGACATCAATATAAATCGTCTCTCTTCCAGGTTCCCCTTTAGGATTTCTTTTTATGCCACATGAGACCTTGGCTATTGCCTAACTCTTTTGGAGAGTCTGTGTGTGTCAGTGTCTGTGTGTATGTGTGTGTGAGAATGAGATTGATCACATTAACATGTCTGTCGTATCAGCACACGGTCAGCACAATATAGCCACATTTAACAAGAGGCACTGTCTGAGCTTATACAATGTCCTGTGGCCCTGCTTGTACAGGGCTCTCTCTGGGCGCTCTATTGAGCTGCATAATGACTGGCTCGTATGGTGTAGAGGGGTCCCTGTTTTCTAAGGACAATTGGTCCCACTGACTTTTTATGACATGGTGAGGGAGAGGACAATGTGTCTGTCCTATGGCCAAACCCTGATAAGAATTGGCTCTCTCTTATTGGACCACTGCAGGCAGAATACAAACATTTGACACTAATTTGTGCTTATCTTCGGTGAACCCAAGCGCTTTGCTCGGTTGGTTAGGACAGGGATATTGAATTATAACATTGTGTGTTCAGGTTGAATGTCCCTGACATTTGTTTACAGTCAATGCTGCTAGACAGAATTGTTCAAAGCCATTTCCTTGTGAGTTTTCTCACAGGTTTTTTTTCAAATGGAGAATGTAAGGCATGTGTTTTTTTCCCCACCTGACTTGAATGTGCCTGACTTCAAACAGCTTTGACAGCAAGTCACGCAGATCTGACGCCGGTTATGGTGGTGAAATTAGGTAATGTTGTGGGCAGCTGTGCTGTTTGGCCCATGCCAACAGAAACCTGAGTCGGCTTTCTCTGTGGCCACTCCAGCCTTTTGTGTTTACTCTCTGGGAGGTTCCCAGCTTACATAAGCTGGCATTCACTAACACTGTATGATGAATATCCAAGGGCACAATATGAAATTAACTGTATCCCAGCATGGACATAATCTTACAACCACTTATGCTCAATTTTTCTGCCATAATGTTGGATTAGACAGGTCTAATGGGGGGGGGGGAATAATGACATAATTTTATACCCTACATTTATCATGATCACGGTAGGCTAGGAATATTCATGCGACCCTACTCTTCACAGGAGCCAAACATTCCAGTTATGTTTTCAAATGGTAGACCAATCAGAATAATCCAGAATGAAAATACTTTTTATACCAAAATTATAATTCATGATTAAAGCTGGTTATTGAAGAGTTGAAACCCAAAGAGACATGAACTACTAACAGGAAGCCTTTAGAAATTACTTGATAGTGTCTTTAGGCCTGCTGCTTTATGTGTCCCGTAATGCTACGAGATACAAATTTCACAGACCTTGAATCACTAGAGGCAAAGGAAGAACATCCGAATGATCTAAACAGCTGTAACCTTACTGTACTGGCCCCAAAATACAAAGAAAATGGCTTCTGTGCTGAATCTAGGCGAAAAGGGTCAGGGTGTTTAAGTGGCCCTACACACCTGAAGGACTCCATTTCACACAGTGAGGACATTGTGACAGTTCATGTCAAAGGCTGAAACACTAGTCTACCCTAGGGAGAGAGTTGAGTGTCATAGGGGTGGTCTCACTCACAAACTACCTGGTACCGGCTAATTCTTCTGGGGAAATTCTTATCATTCAGTCACCCGCATCTGTCTTGTATGTCATATAATGTAATGTAATATAATGGCAATTTATTTGACTTTTTTCACTGATTTTTTAAGCAGACTTTAGACTCTTTCTTAAGCATTTATTCCCACATTTTGACCCTGGATCCTGAACTCCAGTCAGCTAGCCGATTATAATCCAACAGCAACTTTGGTCAAGCAACAGAAAGTTTGACTCCTCCCGGATTTCCAAGTTTTCCATATTGCTTGCAGGAAGTAAACATTTGTTCTAGGCGCTTCTCTTGTAAAAAGAGTGGGGGAAACGGGTTGGGGGGAGCGAAGAGCAATAATGGGTGTGGATGGATAGATAGCTAAATGGTGCAGTGCAGATAGAAGGAGGAGGTTCGGCTGAACTTCGAGGCGAGGGACTTGCTGCCGACTCATCCCACAAATAAAACGTCAAATCTTGTAGCTCGAGATACTGTACTGTATACATCCTGTACACTGATGACCTTTTCATTCTGCGCCCGGGGCCACCTTCTTCTGGGAGATGAAGAGGAACGAAACATTAAGTAGTGAGATTTCTGCCATGCCTTACTTAACCGCTGTGCTGGAATGGTGTCAAATCTTTTGCTTTGGCAGAGAGGACAGACACAGACACAGACACACTGAGGGATAACGATGCTGCTGCTGCTGCCTCTGCTGCTGCCTCTGCTGCTGCCTCTGCTGCTGCCTCTGCTGCTGCCTCTGCTGCAGTCTCCCTAGCTGCCTTAGAATCTAGTAATCCCATTCAGAGGTGACTTGCTTTACAAGACCTAGTTACCTTGATTGCTTACCCCAGCAATATCTATAATTGTGTGTGTGTGTGTGTGCGCGTACACATGCGTAACAAGGCACAGCGCTCCTCGTCAGGCCCCTGAGGTATGGTCAAGGACATGGCCCCTGTCCTCTACTACTGTAACCCCAGCTCCAACCCTCTGCTATCCCAGCTGCCCCGGTTCCCCTGGGCTGTGACTCCACAAAACTGCCCATGCTGTTTGGCCTAGGTCTATCTTATCTGTCCCACACTTTACCGTGACTCTGCAGTCTGCACAGACGTTTCTACTCTTGACTTATTCAAGATGACCTCTCTGATTTACAGGCAGTTAGGTTAGTGGACAACTGTGGAGCAACACAAACTTACCCTTCAACATCTGCCAGAATGCATGAAATGTAGGCCTATTGTGTCATTCAGAGCTTTAATTTCCTGTATGTGTGTAGAATGTGTAATATACCCCACGGCCGTTCACCCCCTTCCAGCCTGTTAAATTGTTTCCAGTATTCTCAATGCACCCTATAGGAATGCTACAGTTCTGTCTCAATGCAGACTTTAAGTGTCTCTTACAATGTAGGGTAGATTTCCATAGGTCACCGCTCACATTAGAGCACCGTCTTTATTTCTGGAAGTCAGATGTCAAAAACTGCAGCGGAGGACATTTTGCTGAATGTCTCTCTAACTCGATAAAACGAATCGGATTTGTACCAGGAGTAAGTCGAAAGGGCAGCTCGTCTAATTTGTAGCTTTTACAAAGAGAGGGTGGTTGCTACTAGAATCTGGCAGAAAGCTTTAAATGAGCGGTGAAACATTTGTGCGCCCTTTTCGGTGCGCACACTTTTTAGCATATTTTACACTGGATATCATTAGATCTTCAACCAGATGCAATACAACCTATAAATGCATAAAGGGACCCATAAGTTCAAATATGTGGTACATCATATAGTGCCCCCTGTGGGAAAAAGTGGTTTCCCCCTCAGTCAATATTTGATTACACGCCCATTAGCAGCAATTACTGCCACCCTGTCTGTAGTTATTTAGGCTATGAGTATTTTACACCACTGTGGTATTTCTTTTCTCTCACTCCTCTTAGAGGCACTTCTTCAGCTCAGTGACATCTGTGTATCAGAGCAGAAACTGTGGGCTTCGGGTCCTGCCACAGAATGTCAATGGGTTCTAGACTTGGACTATACCATTCCAAAACTAATGTTTTTTCTTTCTTTTTTTACCATCCGGAGGTAGATGTTTGTATGTTTCTGAGACATTGTCTTACTGCATGACCCCACTGCACTTCAGCTTCCATTCACAGAGAAATGGCCTAACATTCTCCCGGAGAATTTTTTGATACAGCGCAGAATTTATAGTTCCGTCAATGAAAAGGAAGACATCCAGGTCCTGATGGAATGAAACATCTCAAACCCTCACACTACCACCCTTGTGCTTGATTTTAAGTATGAGGTGTAACTGATGCCATGTCTATCAAAAAGCTTAGCGGACCTTAGCGGAGGCCTCACTTAAGATGTTGCTCTGGGATTCTTTGTGACTTCCTGGATAATTTTGTGCCTTGTTCTTGGAGAAATAGTGGCAGGACGGCCACTCCTTGGAAGATAAGCAAATATTCAAAACTAAATTTGGATGACATGGCTCAGATTTGAATAGTGCAGCTCGTCGTTGGAGCCGAAGAGCCTTAGACATTGTGTTTGTAACCTTTTAAAGACTGATAAAGGTCTTCAGAATACCTTTCTTTTTTGGCATGAAGTACCTTTCTTTACAGTCACTGTTGTTACGATTCTTCATTACTTAGGGGGTATTAAAATTGTGCTTTTTAACGGCGGATGTTTTGCCCTGAAGAGTGTAACTGGGAGGCGAATAAGGAGACTAACCGTAGCCAGGTCGATTAACCAGACAACGGGGACAGCTCAAGCCGCCATTCTCTTTGGCAAACAGCCCCAGCTTTGTTTCGGGAGTAATTTTTATTAAGATGTTTTCATAAAACTCAATGTTATTGAAAGGAGAAAAATAGAAAAGGGGGGGCAGGAAACAGAGCTAATCAGAACAGCCATAGTGGCAGAAAGATCTCAGGTGGTACATATCCCCAGCACAAATCTTCTCAATTTATCTGCACTCTTGGCATAAAATAAAATCCAAATCCCCTCCTTGTTTAGTACCCATTCCCAGTCAGGACAGTGTGTAGTTCTAATCCCCCTTCCAGTCACCATTCTAGGCCTGTGCAGTCTGGCGTGCAAATAAGAATGTTATTATAGAACATAAAAACCAACCTCAACTGACTTTGACTATTTGACCGCCAGACTATCTAAATAACAGCACAATCCACAATAAAATATGACCACATATGATATCAATAAATGTGCACAAACAAAACGTTTTCCACAGCAGTGTAAATATACATCCTTATAAGTTCCCAAAAAGTCCCTTTTTTTTTTACACTGGTGACACTAAGATCCCTCCCCATTGTGCTGCCCCTAGCAACGGATTACAGTAAAGGCCCATGTCTACCTGAGCTCCTTTGGGAAGAAGGTCAGACAGGGCCAAATCAGAGAGACCAAAAGATACGGCCTGGGCGTTCACACGTGTGTCGGGCCCCCCTGTGTCAGGGCTGAGTGCAGGTCAGTACTGTGTCATCAGCAGGGGCCACTCTCTTCCTCTGAGGGGCCTGACTCTTGTCTGAGTGCAGGTTTGATGTTGCCTTTCATCAGTGGACTAGCCAGGGACAGACGTCTAGACACAGCAGGATATTGTTTCCACCTGCAATCTATTTTGCTTTCATGCTTTCCTCTGCCTTTTATGAGGAAAAACTACTCAACATGATTCAAAGGAGGGGGTCTCTAGAACACCAACAACATTGTTGTCCTCTTAGAATACGTAAAACCAGACTAAACCCCCAGCCTCCTGTAGGTTTCCTGTTTCCTAAGAACGTGGTTGACGTATCGCTTTAACTTTGGGACTTTTGGTTTTTATGTCGTCTTGCGGTGCCTCGTTCTTTCTGAATTGGACTATCAGGTTTATATTGACCTGTTTAATTTCTGCAGCTGTGGGGTCTATGCATATTTAATGCCGCGAAGGGCCAGTTTGGCCACGTGAAGGCTATAGTGAGTTCCCTTTAATGAAACATTGTGCTGCGGTTGGTGCTTTCTCCCCTTTCCAAGAGTACTGGTGAGGAACCCAGTATTCCTCAAGGTAATTTCAAACTATCAAAGAGAATTGTTTATGAGGTTAGGAAGATGTAAATGAGCCTAAGTTAGGTGCTATAATGTCCTAGCCTATAGCGCTATCTTTTCTACTGTAAACAGGTGTACCTACCGTGTAAGCCCCTAAACTTTCCTGCCATTTTTGTCTTTTTCTGTTCTCCTGTCTCCTATGATATATTATGAAGTATTTTATATGCAAGGTGTTGGTGGTGGTAAGGAACCATTATGGGGATGGTGGAGCGGCTGAAAGAGTGAAGGTGAGAAAGAGGGAGGGATGAAGGTCAGAAACAGAAGCAGCAATGTGCCAACTCCAGGTTGTGAGTGGCCGATGGCAGCTCTAGATCATTAATTTTAGTGCTCAACTAAATAGGCTTCACTGTACTGGATGTCTTGCTGTATGGCATTCCCCTCCCCCTACCTCTACTTTCCTGTCACGCTTGAAAACGATGTCCTTTCAATGTCCTGCTCCTAGTAAATCGTGGCAGTGATGATGCCAGCAGCTCTTTTTCCCCCTTACTGGACCAGGCTCCCCATGTTTGTTGACCCCCCCCCCCCCCACACACACACACACACTCGGGTGGTCCTCTGCAGGGTGGGACAACAAACACTGTAAACCCAAGAACCATTCTTTCATGTATGAAACCCCCCATCTGGCCAGGATTTTATGCTTAGTGGCTGAGTCTCACTAGCTCTATTTAAGCCACCATTAGCATCCCTATTGAATAAATCAACTAGTTCCGTTAGACCCCCGAGTCAGACCACAATCACTGACCAACCTGAAGATAGAGAGAAATGAGCTTGAGTTTTATCGGAGAAGGTGTAGCTGGACCGCACCCTGCCTGTGTTTCAAGGACCTAAATGACTTGGTGCACTCAGCATAACCCACACTAATCTGTCTGTTCTCAAGCACAGTCCAAAAAGTGCCACAATGTACAATCACGCCACCCCTAAACCTAAGAAAGTGAAAAATACATAGCTTTGCACAATGCATTTGAAAGAGAGAACTTTTTTTAAATAATAAACTAAAGAAAAGTTGTACACTTTTTAAATTTGCACAAGGAGGAATGAACAAGGAGGAAGTAGGTTATGTATGAGGATGTCACAAATTCATATTAGCTGAGCTCTAGACTTAAGGTAGTGTTACATTTCCCTTCCAGGCTCTCGTTCCAATATGATTACAGATGACAACGGAAGGTAGCACTGCAGAGGCACAGCCCAAAGCCTCTTAAAACACATCTGTTTTGGTGACAACACTGTAGCGTTGTGGCAGCATTTGTCCAGGGTTTATCACAAATGGACACATTTGGGGCTTTACTTTGCAAGTCCTCTGTGCTCGGGGACTGATGTGTTTCAGAAATAAACTCTTGGAGGAAAACACTGTCTGTCTGGGGTAGCTAAATCATCTAAGGACCCTTGAGCCAGCTTTGTTTACAATTACTCAATCAAATAGACCAGACGTATTTGATAGTCCTATTCTTAGAATATCAGTGGGCCAGTCATGTAGCCATCTGTCTGACTCAGCCTCGCCAGATTCTTCCATTCACCCCCCTTTGGAGTGCCTTAGCACGTTAGCACAAAGCAGATCGTTGTGGTGATAGCACCAGCTAGCATCAGCAGGGCGGGACACAGTGCCAAGGCTTGGACTCAGGTTTCCGTGCCGACTGGGGGAATGAGGGCAAGGGCAGCTTTGCTGGTGTCAGTGTCACACACACGCAGACAAGCTCAGAAGGTTTTTGGGAATTAAACATGCTACTGGCCAATAGGCCACTCAGGACTACACAACTCATCAGAAACTGTCTGTTTGTTCATCTTTTTCAACAGTCCTTTTTTTCTTTTCTCTCCCCTTATCTTCCAGATGTTCCTCACAGTGTACCTCAGTAACAATGACCAGCATTTTACAGAGGTGCCCGTTACCCCGGAGACGCTGTGCCGGGACGTGGTGGACCTGTGCAAGGAACCAGGGGAAATGGAATGCCACCTGGCCGAGATGTGGCGTGGTTCCGGTGAGCATCTCATTTCCCTCCTGATGGCAAAGCTAACCTGGAGAAGGTTCCTGCCCTGCTAAGAACATGGCTTGAACCTAAAGTGGACTTCTACCTTCCTAACAGCATAGATATAGGAAATAGTTATGTGCATATATATATGCACATAACTATTTCCCAGTTAGAACATGGACAGGATTTCTTCCCTCTGAACAGCACCTGGAGAGGTTCAGCCTATCTAGACGCAGTGTGATATAGTGTAAACATTGGAAATGTAGAGTTAAAAGCATTTGGACTTCTTTTAGCCTTCACAGTCTTCTCTGAAGACGTTATCTGTACGGCTTTCCCTCTGGCATGCTAAAGAGGTTTGTTGTGCTAGTCCCCTATCAGCCCAATTAGCCAATGGCTTCTTAGACCCCCCCCCCCCCTCAAGTACCTGGATTTGGCAGCAGTTGCTATGAAACAGTGGGTTACTCAGCATCCTGAGGGGGGGGGGGGGAGATTTTGAGAAGTTTATAGTCTCGCAAAGTATCAATTGTCACAACCGTATAACCAGTTGAGTCACTGCTCCAAAGTATCTTAAATGTGTGGAAACGGCACGTTCATTGTGCTATAAAGATGAGACAATTGAGAGTTTTGTGGTTTATGGGCCTACGGAAGACTGCCAGCTGAAACCGTCAACAATAGATCGCTGTCTCGGCTCCAGGGCCGTCCACAGGAAGCTAAAGTGGAATTCGAAGTCCTGTTGAAACGAATCTCCTCAGAATGTAGGCTATGCTTACCTGCACTGCCGATGTGGTTCAACCGGATTCATGGAGGACACGTCCTCTCAACCTACTTTCCACTCAGAAAAAAACTCAGAACTGAACATTCTTCAGTTGCCTCCCCCCTAAAATGGATCTAAAGCTTATATACTTTGTCTAGTGTCATGCCTTCAGAACAGTAGGGAGGTAACATCCGAATGTAAAATATTACACCCGACCCTGTTTTCCACCTGCAATTGTATCTACCGTCTACAACCCTGTGACCCATATGTATTGTTATTTCAGGACTTTGTCATAGTGAGTGTGTGGGTGGGTGTGAATATATTTTTCTCCCTCTCTAACCCCTTGTTTTCCTCCCCAGAGCGGCCCGTGGGGGAGGGGGAGAGGATGCTGGACGTACTCCAGAAGTGGGGGCAGCACAGGGTCGAGGTGCGCTTCTTCCTGCGCCATGACCGAGCACCCAGCAGAGAGTCGGGTGAGGGTCCACTGTAGTTGGAGATGTGTGTGTGTGTGTGTGGGGGGGGGTTCCTTATGTAAATGCAAAGGCTTTATCACAGGACTTCGCCGGTAAAAACCCATACACCAGACACAGGAAACACCCCATCAGACAAGACCCTGCATAACGACCTAATTGAAGCGCTGCTCGACAGGAGGACTGAGAAACAGAAGTCTTCCACTAATTAGAAGTTGTTCTTCAAATCCCTGGACAAGCCTTATTTAGCTTAATGGTGGAGCTGTGTGTGTGCGCATGTGTGTAAAGCTGTCACCACATCCTCATAAGCTTGTTGCTGTTTAGTTGTGTAGGCACAACTAGACATATAGAAAGCAGTATTGGTCCCAAAGCTTTGTGGCCTTTCTCCTCAGGCCCCCCTGTTATATAACTAAGCCCTCCACTCCCCTCACAGCTTGAGTCTGGCACAGGGATTAGCCAGGCTGTTTTCCTTTCCACTTATCTTAGTCTCTTGTTTTTCACACACAGTTAGCTAACGGTACACACTGGTACTCTACCTGTTCTGCTCTGTCTTTCTCTAAACCTACTCCAAAAGTATTGTGACATGCTCTTTTTGGGAAGTTTGTGTGTTGGTTACTGTCAGGTTAGTAAGGTAAGCTGCCCCTCATATTTGGACTTAAGCAAATGCTTTTTTAGATTTTCCCCTCTTGTCATGAAGTTGAGCCATAGTCATATTTCTCCATATGCTAGTCCATGTTCGCTGCATGCGTCAAAGGTTGTCCAGAACCCTTACATAAGTGGCCAAGGACTGGTCATGAGCCAGAGCTTGAGGGATAAGATATAGTCTACTGGTCCACTTAAGCCCACAATACACCTATAGGACCTTCTCATAGAACATACAGACACACACAGCATGACTAGAGGCCAGAGAGTAAATCCTAAGATTATGAGCCGTCTCAAAGCAACACTGATCTCTTTGTGTTCCTTGAAGCGCTTAGCGCCTAGCTAACATTATGTTAGCCAGTCTGTTTGTGTAAGCTGTCTGTGACCTTTACCCCCCCCCCCCCCTCCCAGCAAGAACAGAAACAAGCTAGGTGTGGAGAGAGTGTGTTGGAGAGAGCGTGAGCGTGAGAGATTAAGGGAGAGAGGTTTCCCCTTCGCTCCTATCAGATATTCACCCGTTCTGTGGGCCAACTGAGCTCATGCCTTTGCTTTGAGTTATCTGAGCTTCAACAGTGTTTTCAGATGCTGAGTTTGGGCGGGACTGAAATCTGTCCGGGCTCAGTCTCTAACCGGGCCATGTTCCGTGTTGCCCTGCCAGGTGGCTCCAGGAGCTCGGAGCCAAAGAGGAACGGATTGAAGGCTCCTTCGGACAGAAGAATGGAGAACGGGGTGAGTTCAGATTTTTCTTGCTTCCAAAAAATACAAATACTATTAAAAAAAAAATATTTCGAAAAGGAACAATGTGATTTTATAGAGGTCCAACACGAAGTGTGCCAAGTCTTCCGCTGTGACAGACGGGACGGAGTTCAAAGAGAAACTGTTGATAAACATAGACGTGAGCTGTCTGTCCCACTCACAGCTCTGCAGCGTTCAAACTGTATGAGTCATCGACCGTCCTCTGAGTTGGCTTTGCTATGCCGCTGTTATTTTTCAAACTAGGCAGCTTCTTAAGAGAAAAAAAATGCACTGGTGCAGAGCTGGAGAACAGCGGACGAAAACAAGCTTGGTCACACGTATGACTGGTGATGCAATAAATGCACAACATGAGTCCCTATGTGCAATCGGTTGTGCACATTGCATGTACCTTGCAAGGTTATCTATACTAGCGTGCAATGCAATACAAAACTGTTGAATTAGTTAAATTGAGCAACTGTGGGTGTGTGTAGCATACATGATCTGCACTCTACAGTATTTAAGCTTTAGGGTGTGTGTATGTGTATTGGTGTGTGTGTGTGTGTTATAATGTTGACCCTCCCCCTCCAGGTGGCCCCCCGGATGGACATGACCCTGGCTGAGCTCCAGGAAATGGCTGCCAGACAGCAGCAACAGATAGACTCACAACAGCAACTCCTGGCCTCTAAGGTATGGGAAGGGGGGGAGGGGGGACTTGAAGCGACAAAACTGAGAGTGACAGGGAAGGTGATTGGAGAGCGAGGGAGATTAAATGAAGATAGGTGGTGCGATGGAGCTGAGAACAGAGAGAGAGAGATGGAGAGATGGAGGGGGGTGAGGGTGAGCCAGGCTGATTATGGGAGAATGACGAGGCGACGCAGCAGAACGAAGGATTCATAATGCAGGGAGTGAGGGAAGAAGCTGCTGGAAATGGCGACTGTCCCATTCAGTCATTCACACGTCTACCCATCCATCCATCCATCACTGTTAGTGCTCAGCATCAGTCAGGCTTCTCTTGCTCAGCACAACCCTCACGAGATCTTTAAACCTGCAGCAGGGACAACTTGATGACCGAGAAATGTGGAGGGTAATTTACCGTTTGACTGATTGTCCGGTACCAGCTTTTTGTCCTCGCTGAGTCGTCTTAAACCTTTTCCCGTCACTAATAGTGATTTAAGACTCCATCTATCCGATAGGCTTGTCTGGCCGTATACATCATATATTTTTGTTGTTGGTGAAAGTCATGCCGTTTTTTTGGAGAGAGATAGAGCTGTGGGTTCTCCCCTTGCTTACCTGGTGCACCTCAAAACGGCACTTGCAATTGTGCTGCCTGGCAATGTGTGTGCTTGTGTCAGTGGAGACTAGAGAAAGAGAAGGAATGTATCTTGAGGGCACTAGCCAAGTAAACATGCTGTCTGCTATGTCCATACACACACTCATACAATCACCTGGAAATTCCCCAGGGGTGTACATTGTATTTTCATGTGAAAGCTGCTTTTTAATGTCACGTGTACGACAAGTGATTTGGGCCAGACAGGACAGAGATGTAGACAAGGGAAGGAGTTACCAAATCGGTCAGCCATATTCCCAATACTATATTGTGTATGCTATATTCCTAATGCCCACCACTCCCCACCCTCCCCACCAGGAGCAGCGACTGCGCTACCTCAAGCAGCAGGAGCAGAGGCAGCAGCAGCAGGCCTCGGAGCAGGAGAGGCTCCAGCGCCTGCGGGAGAACGTGGAGAACCAGGAGAGCCGTCTGAAGAAGGTGCGGGGCCTCAAGGGCCAGGTGGAGCAGAAGCGCCTGAGCAATGGCAAGCTGGGTGAGCACTGAGCGAGCCCCCCCCCCCCCACACACACACACACGCTCGCGAGAGGAGGGGTTGGGTGGGCTGGATGGAAGGATGGACAGGGGGGGGGGGGATGTACGTGTTGACACGGATATAGCTAATTACACATTTCATGTTGCTTCCTCTATCTTTCTCCTTCCCTCCCTCCCTCCCCTGTGGTACAGTGGAGGAGATCGAGCAGATGAACAGCCTGTTCCAGCAGAAGCAGAAGGAGCTGGTTGTGGCCGTGTCCAAGGTTGAGGAGCTCAGCCGGCAGCTGGAGATGCTCAAGAACGGCAAGATGGATGCCTACCATGACAACCAGAGTTCTGTGGCTGAGCTCGACCGACTCTACAAGGAGCTCCAGGTGTGTGTATGTGTGTTTAGAGTATATCTGTATGTGGAAAGAGCGTGCATGTGTGCATTGTGTATGTGAAGTTCATGCACGCGCTTGTGGACGTGTTTTAACCTGACGTAAATCCCGTCCCCAGATGAGGAACAAGCTGAACCAGGAGCAGAACAGCAAGCTGCAGCAGCAGAGAGACAACCTGAACAAACGCAACCTGGAGGTGGCCTCCATGGACAAGCGGGTCAGCGAGCTCAGGGACCGTCTCTGGAAGAAAAAGGCTGCGCTGCAGCACAAGGAGAACCTGCCGGTGTGTAGAAAGACGCTGATATACACGTGTGTGTGTGTGTGTGTGTGTATACGAGCGTCTTTCTACGCTCATACATACACACACGCGCACATATATTCTCATCCACATGCACAGATGTGGAGAGACATACACGTTGAGTAGAATACCCATGTCCCTGTTTCCAAACACAACATGCTTTGACCATAGACATCCTTATCTTGCTTGATTTGGATTCGGTCTTTATCTTTGCCACGCTGGGTGTAAAAACTCATGCTGGTTGACGGTAGTCTCTCACAGGGCTCTCCCTAGTGGCTGGAGTGAGTATCAACATCCTGTTTGTGTGTGTGTTTACTCCCAAAAGCCTCAGATCCCTTGGCCTTCAGAGCCGGCCCACCCCAAAGTAAGACTCTTCTCCCCCTTTCCTCTTTTCAACCCGACTTTCTTCTGCACCAGGGAAAAAGACAATAAAAATTGAAAAAAACTCACAAAAGGGTTGTCCCACAAGGGGTGAGAAAACACTCCTCTGTGATCTTTTTCCATTGTTCTCGCCCCTCTGCCTGAACCAACCTGGTGACTGTGCTGATGGTGCCGTGTGGCTAGCCTGCCATCTCTGTTGACATTCCAGACTGTTCCAGGCACAAGGGGCTGTCCCACAGGAATGTCAGAGGGGGATCCTGATCCTTCTGTTGTACAGATACAAATGGGAAAGACACCAATCTACAGCGATGCTAGCCTATGTTTCTGGTCCAGTCTCTTTCTTTTCTATGTTTCCCCTCTTTTCCTTCTTTCCCTCTCTCCTTCGAGAAAGAGAGGAAATCTTCTATCCGCCTGTTTTCCACTCATTGCCATGGAACCTTCTGATCAACGTAAACAAACGTTGCTCCTTTTAAACGATTCTGAGAGGTGGGGAAAATTGTCAAGGTAGATTAAATCATCTTCAAGCGCACCAGATTAGGTGGAGAGGAGTAGGATCAAACACCTTTTAATGTTTTCGGGGATTTCTTTAGATGACACTTTCCAACTTGTATTTTAATCCAACTTATATTTTAATCAAACTAACTTCACATGGAGAATTCAAGAAAATCTTTCACTATGGTTGTGTAATTGTAAATTGTTAGGTATGACGATTGCCTAAAGGGTGCATGGTAAGAAAGTGCTGAGTCAAAGTTGCATTGTTACAGATTGAGATCTTGTCCTACACATTAGCTGTTCAAAGTGCCCACTAAAATGAAGAAAAAAAAAAGACAAACACATCCAACTCCATAACTTATAAATGATGAATTCAGGTTCTCAACTGATTACCTCACAGTAAAAGCAGCCTGGTTCAGTTCTTTATAGCGTAAAGTGTTGAGCGGGGGAGGTAAAGGCAAGTGCGCCGCCAGGAATTTTGGGCCCCATAAAAGAACAAAAAAAGTTTATCATTTCTATTAGTTAAAAAAATTTTTTGGGCCCCTTAGAAACATCATAACTTTTCCCCCCTATACGGCGCCCCTGGGTAAAGGTGTGCTCATGTGTGCGTGCTTGGGCGCGCTAAATAAGCCCCTGTGACAAGGATATTTACCGCCACTCTGCCTTGAATCATAATGAGCTGGGCTTTTTCACAACTGCACAAAGACACTGCTCTCTCGGCCACTCTCCTCGCCAACCAAACAGTGAGGGTCTGAACTGACATCACTCGCCAAGCATGCCCAACCACACCGAGAGAGGTGCCCAGAAAGATGCCTGTCTAGAATCTTCACAGTTGGGCCTACACATGCCAGGAGTTGATCAGAGAAGACTTTAGGGGCTTGAATTGGGAAAGGAGGCAGGGAGGGGAATAAAAAGGAGTTTGTCCAGTCAGTGTGTTTGAACTGTCGCTGCATTTTGTGTTTTTGTTTTCTCAAGAATGGCTATCCGGGTAAAGAGAGGGCTACAAAAGACGCTCTTCCTCAGGTAACTACTGCTGAAGTAATGTCACAGAACTCTTGTATGATCTCTTTAACATGACTCGGCAGAACAGAGTGACTGAGATTTACCGTTTCGGCCTCGACTCCCTAATGCAGGAGAGGAGCGGGTTTACGTAGTGTTTTTGTTTAGTTTTTTACTTAAATCTGCCTAATTGCATAAGATAGTTTTTTTTTTTTTGCACAAAACTTCAGATTTTCAATTAAGCTAAATTTGGGTAAAAGTATTATACTTCATTAGGCTTTATAATGTGGGGATTTGTTATTTTCTCCAACTCGGTGAAGGCTCTTTAAAATATGTTTAGAGATGATTGTATAACGGTTTGGTAGTGTAGTTTGGTTCTTCATCTACTGTGAAGCAAAGGGAGGTGACTCCATGAATTTTGATAGTGTCTATCTGCATATCTGTCTGGTTGCATCTTTTGTCTCCCTGCCTATTTTTCTTTTTCTGTCTACCGTATTCTTTTGGTCTGACTAACACATCCCCTCTGTCTTTCTCTCTCTCTCTCTCAATCCCTGCTCTCTCTCTCTCCCTCTCTCCCCTTTCTTCAGGTCCCCTCTGACAGTCAGGCAGGACAGCAGTCTGGCCCGTCCCGCGTGGCGGCGGTCGGCCCGTATATCCAGTCGTCCACCATGCCGCGCGGCCCTGTGAGGCACGATCTGCTGGTCAAGTCCGCCTACCCAGACGGCACCGCCACCCTGCCCTCCCAAGACCCCCACGCCAAGCCCAATACTGGTGAGAGAAACCCCTCCCTTTTACACACACACACACACACACACACATCCAAACCTCTTCCACCTCTCCAGCTGTCACCTCTTGGAGGCTCAACATGTGACAGGAAGTTCCCTCCCTCTGTAGGAGCAGAGGATCATGGGGTAGTGGGCACCTGCGACGTGACTCTAAGCTCAGAAGGTAGCCCATATTGCCGGTCCCGCAGGCAGCCTCTTTAACCGCTAACCCAGGATCGGAAAAGCCTGCTTAGGTCCTTGGATCTTGTAGGGAGATTCTAACCTTGGGTCATTGGTTAAGGACGGCTCTTACTCACTCTCTCTGTGCCTGAGCAGCCTTGAGGAGTTTGCTGTGTTGTGGTGCCCTCCTGTGGATGATATATTCTCTCTGCCCCTTTTGTTGTTTTCTTTTCCTCTTGGCTCTTCCCGCAATGGAAACTGTCCACCGGATGGTGTCCAAGTGCACATTCACGTGGGATTGGTCCTCGGTCTGAGGACGAATCCCAATACTCCCCCTTACCCCTTCCCCTTACCCCTTCCCCTTAGTTTTGCGCGTTCCCGTGAGAGCTAGTGGTGTCCCAATACTCTTTTGGAGCTAGGGGAAGGGCTAAGACTAAGGGGTATACACCCCTTAAAACCAAGTAAGATCGGGAGCTTACTTGAAACCTAGTTGTGTGAAAACTGCGCGACCGGCAACAATGGCGACCAAAATCATCCAGAGAGTCCGATAAATGTTATATTATCGGCTTAATTAATTGATAAAAAAATTATGACAGTCTTGTTTTGTGATATATACAGTGACGTGCGGTGATGTCAATAAGAGGGTAGGCACTGAGTTATGAAAGCCAGATTACCTAATTTATTGTTTAGGCTAGGCTACGTCAAAACAGTACGCACAAGCGCGGCACACATGCACGGTTGATATCAAGAAATGTCCAATCAGGATGACATATCTTACTCTCATGACATGACATATCGTAGTCTCTCTCTCGCACACGCACGCACGCACACACACACACACACCAATGTCCAGCATCAGAATGCAACCATCTTTATCCTTAACTATTGCACAGCGGCCAATTATGTTTGTCAGTCAGCAACAATGAGAACACACACTGCTCAATTGAATATGAAGTCAAATGGCTTGCAGTCGGCATTAATTCAACCAACTCAAAATGAAACCCAAAATAGTTTCTGACTCACCAATCGGTAGATTATGGATGGCAGTGTAGCCGCTGACTGCTAGCACAGCCACATATCTTTTTTGTCATACCAGTCCGTTTGAAACGAGCGGACAATTTTTGGTCCCTTTTGCTGGTGTAGTTCAGGCTAGGTTGGCATAGGGCCTCCCTCTTGCTAGCAACTCATTTTTGCCATTAAATCGAGCTTTGAAAAATGTCTTAGTTCTACGATATGGGGAGATACAGCTGCCGTCATTTTTACTTTGAATTTCGCGGGGGTTACACTTAGCTGGTGTAATGACGTCAGCTGCGCAAATGTCCAGTAATTTCTCGTTTTTAATTGGTCCATGTTTGATACGTAACGTTGATGATTACTGGCATAACATAGTTACGTGCAAAGGCACAGCAGAGTTGTGCTTTTCGACGTACATGTTAAAGAATACAGGATCGATTGAGTTTTTCGTTGTTGTCCGCAATGAATGGACAGTAAAAGCACTGCTTATTCTACCATTTTGTTGTATTTGATTATGCGTAACTGCTACATTTGTCATCGTAACGTCTAAACAATTGGAATAACACACATATTGCATATATACATCACAAGAATAATCAGTAAAAATACAAATATAAGTTTATTAAATACAATTATTTAATAAACATTTTTACGTTTGAAATTTGGCAGGGTAGGCAGTGCCTACCTTGCCTACCCTGACTGCACGTCACTGGTTATATACAGTCATGAACATATATATTTGCAACCATTTTCCTAATTGAAACGTTTCAAAAAATCGGGCCAAGGGGAAGGGGGAGTATTGGGATTCGGCCTAAGGGTAACCTATGACCCTAGATGGGATGTGGGGTTTGACTCGAGCCTGGCTGTGTCTTCTGTACCACATTTCACTGTGGTGTATTCTGTCACATTAAAGTATAACTTTTATAAGAGGACTTTTATACTGAAGGACTTTATCTCTCTGTCCTTGAATTGGGCTATTTGAATCAATGTCCTCAGACATTCTCGGGAGAGGACGAAAAGAGAGAGGAACGAGCACAACGGGTAGAATGTGGATTCAGGGGACGCCGGCGGAAATATCCCATTTAGAAAAAGCTTTCTGTTGTTCCTGTCCTCCTACAGGATGAGTCAGACTTACTCACGCACTCCTTCGCTCCCTCCCTCTTTCGCTCGCCAGCCCAGTCCTCCTTAAATAACTCCCTCTGTGTGCAGGGGGTGGGTGGTGGGTTGTCGTCAAAAACTGAATGAATGATCGGACTCCAAAAACGAGTTGTCATGAACATGACCCTGAATCGTTGGACCTTCCTTTTCTTCTGTCTTTTTTCCCTCCACTTCTCCTTACTGGGGCCTCATCTTTCTATTCTCTTGTTTGTGGAAGAAGAGCAAGAGTGAAAAGTAACGGGTTTTTACCCCAAGTCTGCTGTGATGTTGCGTTCACTTCCGCTCGACAAGACGATACACAGTGAGAAAGAAGAGGGCAGTCGGTGGGGTGGGGGTGGGGGGGGGGGGGGGGGTGGAGAGAGAACACTCTTCTCTCACTTCCCTCCAACCGAGTGGCGGACGGATAAGAGGGGTTCCTCTGGTGTTCCACTGGTGTCTCTGCCCCCTCCGCCCGGTCCGGCCCCCCACCTGGGATGCTTGCCCCTGGGATCCTGACCCAGAGGATGTGTAGGGCTACTGGAGGTCGGGAGATCTAAGACACCTCTGCTTTTTCTCTGGTGTTTGTTTTTTTTTTCCCCCTCTTGCGTCCTCTGTAGAAGCCATGTTCTTGCTTAAGCCTCTGAAAGAGCTGCGGGCCAAGAGAAAAGGTATTATCTCTCCTTGTGTGGTGTGTGTGTCATCTTCGTCATATAGGACGTGTGTGTGTTGCTTGCTTGTTCTTCGAGGTTCGTTGGTGCTTGGAACAAAAATAGGAAAAGGTCTGGTATTTTGATCGTGTTCCCTCCCTTCTTCATGTTTGCTTGGTTGCGCTGCCCATCTGTTAGAGCAGGTTGGTTGATTTCATGCTGTATGTCGTTTCTAAATGGGTCAAATTTAACAAATGCTTTACCTGGACTGCTGGAATGGTCGCATCCGGACTTGAGTGTGTGCGCATGTGTGTGTTTTAGGGTGAAGCGAAAGCTATTCAATCCTTGAGTCAGTAGCCAATACAGTCCATCCTAATGATCATGTGGGACAGCCTTTTTCATCAGTGTATGTCTTGAAAAACCAACTTCTAGATGTCTCTCTCTGTCTCTCTCCTTTCAGCCAAGCTGTCAGAGTGGGGTCCCCCAGGTTCTGAGTCTAACATCACGAGCCATGGTTCTGCCTCCACACTACCCAGAATGACCTCCCACCCCAGCCCCAACGCAGAGCAAGGTAACCCTCCACATACACATTCATGTACACGCTCATACACACTGGACACGACAACACACCACATGTTCCACGTGCATTTTTGGAAGTTTATGGTGGTGTGGATGTGCGCCCACAGATGAGAATGAGGTGCAGAAGAGGGACAGGCGGGTGCGCCCCTTCTCCATGTTTGAGCCCACGGAGTTGCCAGCTACGTCCCTTCGCAAGAACCAGAGTAGCGATGATCTTGTCAGGGACGCCCAGGTGAGAACTCTGCTACCACACACGTCAGGTCAGGTGTGGTTCCTAAACAGGCTTATGGCAAGAATTAAAGCAGCTCCACTGATTCCATGCGTTGGCAAGTGGCAATGTTATTCACAAAGGGACATTTAAATAGATTACAGCATGAACCAGGCCAATGACGTGGTTGGGAAACCCACCATTGAAATAGTATACAAATTCTGGATCTTGGCCACATATTGTGTGTTGTTGCTAACTACCATGGGTCTTTACCTAATTCGCCTTGAATTGAGTTTGTTCATACTTATGGCATTTGATGAGTTATTGTTTTTGCTTACTGTAAATCAACACAGAAGAGCATCTAAAAGCAGGGCTGATCATCTTATCTGCTCCTTTTCTGTTCTGCTCCATCCCCAGTCTGCTGCCAAGGGCCCGGTTAAGGTGCCCCCCCCGGTCCCCAGTAAACCCAAAGGCCCCCCTGGCGGCCCCTATGGCAAACCAGGCCTCAACACCGGAACCTTCCCCAAAGCCAAGCCTCAAGGCCCCCACGCCCAGAGGCCCCCGTCTCGCACTCCCCTGCCCTCATCCCAGAGCCAAACCCTTCCCCTGCCTTCCAAGCAGGACCCACCTCCTGCCGCAACGGTCAGACCCTTCACCCCCGAGCCGCCCTCCTCCAAGGAGGGCTCCGGCCAAGGCCAGAGCCTGAGGAAACCCCAGACCCTGGCTGCCAGCTCCATCTACTCCATGTACACCCAGCAGCCCATCCCAGGGAAGAGTTACCCCCCGGTGGTGCAGGGGGTGCTCTCCCGCTCCCAGAGCCGGGGTAATGGCTTTGTTAGTGGTAAGAACAACTCAAAACACTCATGCTTCCTGTGCGCTACCTACCTATCTGTTACTATGCTATTTTGTACACCTACTCCTATGCTACATTGTCCGTCCTTTACCAAGCAAAGCTCCATTATATTAATCTTCAAGCACCATTATGGGAGTCAAATTTGAAAGCTTGTAAGTCGAGAGATCCATCCAAGACTTGAAATGAAACATTAAGTCATGCTAACCCACTTTACATACACACATACACACACATTACCCCATATACATACAGACATGCAGATGTTCTCCTGTCTGTTGGTCCTGAGTCTTTTCTGGCTCAGCCAGAAACCACTCACACTATTGCACACAAGCATACTGTAGAAGTATTGTATATTGTCACACTCATACAAGAGCAGATTTACACACCACTGGCTAGCTTGGTGGTCAGGAGCGTAGCCATCTGCTCCACCTGTCTTCTTCAGGCAGAATTATGTTTCGAAACTCTGAAGCTGTGTACTGTCAGGCAGATCTTCTCAGAACAATACATTCTACTTTCTCAAACAGCTTGCTCGGTCGATGTTCACTCGCAAGAAATGGAATAATATACAGTCGTTTTTACAAATTCTGACCTATTTTCTGTCTGTGTGTTCAGTGTACGGCAAGCCCGTGATCCCAGGCGGTGGTTCCCAGCACCCAGAGAACCCCTATCTGGATCGTCCCTTCCCCGGCCCAGAGGCCGAGGTGGACCACGCTGTCCCCCAGGCCGGAGGCCCTACGGGCGAGGGCCAGCCAGAGGCGGAGCGCATTCCACGGCCCCTCAGCCCCACCAAGCTGCTGCCCTTCATCTCCAACCCTTACCGCCACCAGAGCGACGGGGATCTGGAGGCCCTCCGGAAGAAGCTCTACAACGCCCCCCGGCCCCTGAAGAAACGCAGCTCCATCACGGAGCCCGAGGGCCCCGCGGGGCCCAACATCCAGAAACTCCTCTACCAGAAGACCACACTGGCCGCTATGGAAACCACTGTCACCACGCCCACTACGCCTACCTATCCAGGAGAAGGGGAACGAGAGGGCGAGGCAGGGCATGCCATCCCGGGACCCCAGGCTGGTGGGGAGAGCAGCCAATCAGGAGTGACGCAAGAGGGGCTTTATATCCCCACCCCGGGACCGAATGCCACCCCAGTCCCGGCCGAGCAGACCCCCCCCACGGAAATTCCGGAGACAGACACAGAGGACATAATTCCCCCCCCTCCCCCATCACACCCTGCCCCCAGGCCCGAAGATGTCCTCTTCCCCCTACCGCCCACAATGGCCAGCGTTGAGGAGCCTATACCTTCCAACCCGCCCCCTCCACCAGAGTCCTTCATAGAGGAGTTCCCTCCCTACCCCCCACCCCCCTACCCCAGTGGGGCTGAACAGGAGGCTCTGGGGGAGGACACCTTCAACATGAAGGCCCCGGAGGTCACAGGACAGATCACACTGCCACCGGTAGGCCATGTCCTGTTCATGTTGGTGTGTTTGGGGTACCAGAGACCAGGTTCCTTCTGAGTTCAATGATGTCTAAAGCTTCAGTCAATCAGAATACTTGTCCTTATTCAGATACACTGTTAGCGTTCAGTGATGTACTGAGTACATAGCAGTGCCCCGTGCCAGTCCTGAGCCCCTAGCCTGTACTCTCACAGCTTAGTGTGTGTGTTCCTTCCCATGTTGTTTGTCAGGACCAGAAAGGGTCATGGGTTGTTGTGCTGGTCCAGACCTAACATGGCGACCTGTCCAGGCCTTTCTGTCACCAAGGTCAACCCCCTCTCTCCCCACTGTTATATAACCTTTTAGTACACGTATTGTTTGGGAAAGAGGCAGGTCCTGTTTAATTCTGCATAATCGGATGACACGCCCTCCCCCCCCACACGCACACACGCACGTCCAACACCTACCCCGATATGATGGCGTCATTACCAATCCGGTAAATAAACTCCATTGTTCCCTTAATGCCTCTATCAATCCCCTTCATAAGAGGGTTTACCACTAGGGATTCTGTCCTGGGACCCAGAGGGATATGAATGTTTTGACCCATTTCTGCCCCCCACCCCCCCTTACCAAACCTTATTCCCCCCCCTCCCCTTTGCAAAGGCCCCAAAGGGGTTTTTAGTTTTATAGAATGTAATCGGCTTGGGAATGACATTCAGCGAAACTAGTCAATTCCCACCCCTGTTCTATTGGTCAGTCGGCTTGATAGTGAGCCCTTAGCTGGAATGAGTCAGTTACCTTTCAACCTCCGCCGGGGGTGTGTATGTGTGTGTGGGACCCAGCGCCCTGCGTTGGTGGTCAGACCTGGGACAGGACCACACAAGTTATCATCCACAGCCTGGCCCCTGGGCACCTCTTGATGGCTCTGTGATATCATCAGGGTGGAAGCTGCAGAGCGCTCTTCTCACCCGTGTATGTCTGTGTGTGTGTGCGTTGGCACGTGCAGGGCAAGAGGACCAACCTACGTAAGTCGGGCTCGGAGCGCATCGACCACAGCATGCGGGTGAAGTTCAATCCCCTGGCGCTGCTGCTGGACTCGTCCCTGGAGGGGGAGTACGACCTAGTCCAGAGGATCATCTACGAGGTGAGACACAGTGGATACACATGTCTAAGCAGTTCCGAGATATCAATAGCAGTGCGTTGTATAGTTAACCTTGCTTAGAGTTATGCTGGATCTTTTTCCTGTACTCTGAAATGTGTTCTATATGTACTGTAGATTAAAATAATGTGGATACCTGTTTGTTGGACCTCTTTTTCCAAAATCATAGTCATTACTACTGTTATAGCAGAAAGTGAAGGCAAGTATAATGTAGAAGAGAAATGGGGACCAACTATGTATTAATTCCCATGATTTTGGAATGAGAGGTTCGATAATGTGAGAGTGCATTTTACAGCAGCTCAACATTTCTTCTCTGCCAGGTAGAGGATCCAAGCCTGCCCAATGATGAGGGCATTACTGCTCTCCATAATGCTGTTTGTGCCGGACACACAGAGATTGTGAAGTTCCTGGTGCAGTTCGGCGTTAACGTCAATGCAGCTGACAGCGACGGGTGGTGAGTTAAAAGCAACTTCACTTGCTCTGCATTGTTGCTGCTGTTGTTGAAACAACATGTGACTGGAGCTGGGAAATAAGTCTGCATGTCAGCAATTTTCTAATCACGCTAGGACGCAAAACTTTTTTTATATATATATATATTTATATAATGTGAAAGTTAAAGCGTTAAAAAGGTCACTCAATAGAATAAACATATTGTTTAAGGTCACAGAATACTCTGACAGAATAATCTGTCAGCAAAGTTGGTTGGTTAAGCCATGGCATATCTCTTCTAACTGATTTAAGGTACATACCACCATGCAAATAATCTTTCAAATAAGCAAAAATCAATAAACATTCAACAATTGTCACTACTTGAGGACCAAAATACCAGATCCTGTCACACTTAATGATTATAAATATCACATCAGTCTATCCATTAACATATCGTTTTTTCATATACTTCCCTTTTAACATTTACATTTTCCCCATTCCTCTGTCTTTTGCACCCCAGGACCCCCCTGCACTGCGCGGCGTCATGCAACAACGTGCAGGTGTGTAAGTTCCTGGTGGAGTCGGGGGCGGCCGTGTTCGCCATGACCTACAGTGACATGCAGACAGCAGCGGACAAGTGTGAGGAGATGGAGGAGGGCTACACCCAGTGCTCCCAGTTCCTCTATGGTCAGTGGAGATCAGTCATCATTAATCTTCTCTGTTTCACTCTTTGCTTATCTGGGCCGCTAACAGTGGTGAGGTGTGCATACAGTCATATGCAAACGTTTTGGTGCTCTGTTGAAAGTATGTATGTACATAAATGTTTCAGTGAACAATGGTTGCCCTGAGCTCTACAAGGTACAAATTGAAACTCCTTTCCGCACATTGTGTTACAAACATGTAATTCAAAAGATAACGATTTAGTGTAATGTCTCGCTTTATTATTATTGTAACATATTAAAACATGTCACAGTTCTTTTTTCGAAGTGCGCTCCAAAGGTTTTATAAAATTGTACTGAACTCTTTTAAAGTGTCACTTATGACGTAACTGCGTAGTTTAGTGGATGTACATGTGTGAGAATTTGATCATGGACCATGCTAACCTCACCCCTCTCTGCTTCAACCCCCCAGGTGTGCAGGAGAAGATGGGCATCATGAACAGGGGTGTGGTCTACGGCCTTTGGGACTACGGCAACGAGAACCTTGACGAGTTGGCGTTCCGTGAGGGTGACTGCATGACTATTATCCGCAGGGAGGACGAGGACGAGGTTGAGTGGTGGTGGGCACGTGCTGGCGATGTGGAGGGCTACATCCCCAGAAATCTCCTTGGGGTGAGTCTCAGAGCGCAGGGACCCCTGACCCCCCAGTTCAGTGGCTGCTTTATGTACATCAATCATTGCCATCGCTGTTCAGAATGATATGGAATGTATTCGCAAGTGCATGACTTTAGGAATGTCCATTCCACTGAACAAGATTTAACAAGCTACTGTTACATTCGATTTTACAGTTTAAATCAACATTCACAATGTATTCTCTATTGATGTTTAATATCAACCTAATAATGTTCCAGCTAGTGAAGTGTTAGCTAACTAGATGCTAAGCTAGCAAACTAAATGAATCATAAAAACAGAATTTCATAAATAATGAATACAAAATTGCCAACAGTGTTTATTTAGGATGCTCATTCTCAAATGTAACCTTCTTATACAAGTAGACAAGCAGAAGTAATGAACAGGAGAGCAGAGTGGAGCAAGTAAAAGGGCTGCAAGAGATGAGAGTGAAGAGAGGAAATGAAGCCATCAGATTGGGATGCTAAATGTGTTATAAACTTTTTTTTTAGGTCAAGTGTCATTTTATTTCATATTTGAAAAATTATTTCACATTTTCCATTCCGCACACGTGCACCACCCATGTAAAATTATAACCTTCACAGGGCTCTCAAGTTTTGAAGACAGGCAAGAGTGACATTCTCTCTCTCTCTCTCAATCTCTCTCTCTCTCTCTCAATCTCTCTCTCTCTCTCTCAATCTCTCTCTCTCAATCTCTTAATTAATTAATTGCTTTTTACCTGACATCTTTGAAAGGCGGCAATGATTAATGCATCCATGGCCAGGATATAATTGTAAAATATGACATTATTTTAAAAGTGACCCATAACATCGACAAACATTGCAAAACACTTAAATGTATTTAGTGCTAATAAATTAGTATACCTATTTGGAAAGAGATGTTTATAATGTGACAATATGTCAGTCATCGTGTGATAACGAAAATTTTGCTAGGCCTATTATATGTAACAGACAGAGTATTGCAAACTCCGTTAGAGGTATCGGGCCTATGTTCGTCCTGCACTGGATTGGAACCTGCCACCTCTGACATTCCCCAAGCACCACCACTACCAACTACGCCAATGAAAAGCTAGCACTGTGTCAATGCAGGTGGCGTTTTAAATACCTGAGGAGTCAGTTTCACCGATACACACTGGCTACATCTATGAACTACTTGTTCTGAGCAGGTGTTGTCAGTGAACAGGCTGTACAACTGTTGGTTAAGACACTCATGAAAAACTGATGCTAATTATCTGGGAAACATTTTCTAACAGCAGTCAAGTTGTCATTGTTTGTGTCAAACAAGTTGTGAATTTGTTGTAACATTAAAACAGGAGATCATGACTGTGCTCAAAGTGATGCTCGAGCTCCAGTGGTTTGCTTTGTAGGTGTACAAAACTTTCGGAAGACGTTGTAGCAGAATCACGAAAAATTACAGGATATGCTTTTTTCCATTGGTTGTTGCATTAAATCTTACTCAGATACAATGGTGCTATTTTCCGATTGGCTATTGTATAGACCCTTTCTTTTTTTTGAACCAGGGCAGACGCGCTTGATTCCTGCCGGTTCCATAGTGAGAGTTAGCCTGGCTGCCAGCCCAACTTCTCCCCGCTCAAAACAAATGTGGTCGGGAAGTTGGGTCTGGAGGGTCTGGTATTGGGGACCAACTACAGAAAACCAGAATCTGGGCAAACCAATGAAATTGCCAGGGCGGGCTTTATAATGATAATGATCAACAGTAACGTAATCACCCACGACACAAAAGAGCGCTTAAGTTGAATTCGTTTTGAACAAACATGGCTACCGCTGGAGATCTGGGATGTTATGATTCTGCCATCGAGCCTGTTTTAGAAGACATCGACAGCGCATTAATTTTGAAAGAGGAACAGAGACGCAATCAAGGCATTTGTCGATGGAAAATATGTTTTTGCCGTCCTTCCTACGGGATTCGGTAAAAGTTTAATTCATCAGCTGGCCCCGATGGTTGCGAAGAAGATGGGACACAATGAAAACCCAGTGGCCCAGTGTATTTTTGTACGCCCTTCGACTGGTTAGCTCCTGCCATTCCCACACAACAAAAGTGTAGTAGTTAGCGTTAGCTAGCTCTACAATTTACCGGAGCTAGGTCTGAATCTAGGAGCAAAACTGAGCACAGCTGCCAGCTGTAGGTATATGCAGGTAGCAACACTAGTGCAAAATAACTATTTAGCTGGTTCGCTCCATGATGCAGGGTAAGTAGGGCTCGTGAGACTGCTCACCAAAACGAACCCACTTGTTTAGCTAGCTAGACTAGACTTTTAGCTACGGTACTAATGCTGAGGTCTCTCTGATATCGCTGTCTGTCTTACTAGAACGATGTATCTATGCGTCGTTGCTAACGTGTGATGACGTTGTGACCTTAGGCTAGCACTGAGTTCCCTTGTGCCACACAAGGCACTTTTTGCCCGGAACTGCAACGGAACTTAAATCCCAATAGAAGCAATGTAATCGCTAACAAGATTAACACTTTTGACACTGACGTTGTCTATATTGTCCAAATATTGAGGGATCCTTAAGAGTGTGAAAAGAAAAAAATACTATATGAGAGAGAACAATGGTTGGGCTCGCCGAAGGCTTGCGCACACCCAATAAAACCAGGAAAATTATGGAAAAATTACAGATCAGAAAACATGTTCCATATAGTTTTCCCCTATTGTCAGATGTAAAAATGCCTTCTTTATGTTTTGCTCAACATTCTAAAATATCTAAGTAGTTAAGCAGTATTAGACAAGGTTTGGAATTATAAGATGATGCACCAGAAGTAAACTCCTACCAGCTACATAAGAGACACGAAAAGACATGGCCCCTATGACCTAAGCAGAGGAAATCAGCAAGACTGCCAATGATTTGATACAATGTATCAACTGCATGTTAACTTCCATTCTTTTCTACTGCAGCTGTACCCCAGGATCAAGCCCAGACAGAGGAGCCTTGCATAAGGACTGTTATACCTGGAACACCGCCTCTCAGAAGACAGACATGCTTTTGTCAAAGGCCACTCTAAACTGCTTTAAGAAAGGCCCCACGGTCAGATGAATGAACGTTATGAGACCAAACTACATGAAGGAGTTTCGAGCAACTATGAACTGTCCTCTTCCAAATTGGGCCTATCATAACCACTGACACTGGCCCTCGCCCAGGCACTTTTTTCTACTTCAACATAGAGGGAGCTTTCCACACATATTTTTCCAAGACCACTGTAGGTGTTTATGACACTAATGACTTTACGTTTCTTTTGTTTTTGTTGTATTGTTTTTACTCAGATTTAAGCCTCTGAAACGGTTTGTCTATAGACCAGAAGTATAATGTCAGGGGTACAAATGGAACAGTATTGTTTTTCTAAGTGATTTTAGTTTTTATAGTCTAGTTTAAACCTGTCTTTTCTTCTGGTTAACAGCCATTTTACTGTCTAGAGAGAGAGAGAGAGCTGGAACTGAATAGGGCACCAGAGAGTGAATGAGGGTGATATACAATGAACATGATTGTTACAGTAAGCTGTTATAAGTGTGTGTTTCTTGTTGTGTATACCATGACAATCTAACAGAGACTCTGTACTTTGACAATGATGTTTCCTGTGTTTTGTGACCATGTCCCTGTCTCTTCCTATCCACATTATACTGGAGAATTGTATTCAGCAGCAACCTCTACCTAGTTAAAAAAAATTATTATGATTAGTTGTATGTTCAGTAAGGCAGTGATGTTGAATGAGCTATTGCCATAAATGTGGTTGTCCATGATATCAGCATAACCTGTAAATGTTTTTAACGTTTTTCTCTGGGTTTATCGCTGTTTATAGCTCTGCTATAGAGATTATCTATCAAATTCACTTGTGTAACACAGTTGTTATACTGTCATAATCAAGCTTCACCTGGCCATGTTGTATTGAATGTTGTCTTAAACAGATTATATGGACTATTTTAAGGAAGACAGAAAGAGAGAAAATTACATTTAGAATAAGTCCAGAAACTCTTATCTGTGGATACGGATGTAGCATACTGTGAAAACAGGAAACCAGTGTCTTCTTTTCAAATCATGTGACCCCAGTAGCTGATCCCATCCAATTTATAGTATTTCAGTATGATCTTTACACATCACTGTCTACACCACAAATTTATTTATTTTTGTTACCTTCAATTATCACCTTTTTTCAAAACAATAACCACACATGTAGAATTGTGAACATTTACAATAAAATACTTTGTGTAATTATATCTGTGGCAGAACCTTACTGCATACTCTGACCACCAAAATACCAGTATTTATTCCTAGATACATTTATAATAGTATTTATAGTTTATTAAGAATTTAATATACATAACTGTTAGAACTCTGCATTTTTTATTCTTGATCTTTGTCAATGCATTATTCAATATACTGTGCTTCAGAAGTCCCATCTTGATAGGGAGAACTTGCCATTTCTACACTGCAAACATAGTTCTTTTGTGTTTTTAATCAAACAATCATTGAGGAAAAACCAATGTAAGCCCCTGTTTTTTCGTCAATGGACTAACATTACGTAGCTTCACACTGCACCGGGGACTTGACCAGGATGCCCACTCTCCCTTTCACTATTCACCATTTTCATTGAACCATTAGTAGCAGCCATCCGTTAGCTAAATAAAAAATAAATAAACACTAAACACACCACAAAATCAGCATTTACGCTGATGATTCATTACATCTACAAGAACCCCCATCATTGAAATGAACGGGACAGCACCTGACATCCAGTCTCTCGTCCAGCCTTCCACCCCCACCCGCCACCTATGGTTTTCTTTGGACTACTGTCTGGTGGTCCCACCTCTCAAGAGCGCCCACTCACAACCCAAACTCTTTTCCTGTCTGGCCCCCCAATGGTGGAATCATCTCCCTACCTCCATCAGAGATACTGACTCTCTCCACCTTCAAGGAAAAGGCTAAAGATGCACTTGTTCCGGGAATACAATGGTACTTAAGAAAGATTTGTTGGATCAGATGTTAGTTTATTTTCTCCAGGAACACAATGAGATTTATTGAGGGACTTGCTGCACTTGTTGGTTAGTTGTAACTGATTTTACTCGCTGTTAATTATATTATTGTTGTTTGCTTTTCTCTATGTACACTGTAGCACTTTCGAGGATCATGTTGTTTAATTGAAATTTGTTTAACTACATGCTCTTCTGGTTCCACCCATTGGCACTTATTTACTTTTCACAATGTATGCTTCATGTTTTGGCTAAACGCAATGTTTTTGGGGTGTGATGCCACGAGAGGCTACACAGCCATCAGCGGGACAGCTCAAAATAGTGCGAGGACACCAGGGTTGAACGAAAACAAGGGGTTTAATACTGATCCTCAGAATTAACAAAAAACGTTCAACTCTTGCATACGATGACAGAAAAACGTATACTGCTTCTTCCTTCTGCAGGAATCCTTCTCCTCACCACACACCGCTGAACTGTGGCTCTCCAAATTTTACCGAACCCTTTCGGTCATTAGGGTCTGATCAGTCCCAGGTGTGCGGGAATGCCCCGCTTTGAGGGAGGGATGGAGCTCTCGACTCCCCCAGCAGAGGGAACTATAGCTGCTCAGGGCTGCAGCCACCTCCGGGGAATGTAGCACCCCTCCAAGTCCCAGCCTCTCGTGACGTCACAGGGGCTATGTCGTTGTTTATCATCAATGACCAATGCACTTTTTGTAAAGCTCTCTTTTGTAATTCGCTTTGGATTAAAGCGTCTGCTAAATGACTAAATATAAATGTAATTCTCTAATATTTCCAAATACTCAATCACCGGAGTAAATCTTCTTCCATGCGGTCCCCCGTTCACTGGGTCACTCTGACCATGCCATGGTCCACCTGATTCCTGCATACAGGCAGAGGTTAAAGCTCTGTAAATGGCTGCAATCTGCCTACCCTCGAGGACCTGCACACCTCGAGCATCCTGAGGCGAGCAAAGAACATTGTGGATGACTCCTCCCACCCTGGACATACCCTGACCATACTCCCCTCCGGCAGAAGGCTGCGGTCAGGACCAAAATCTCACGCCACAAAAACTGTTTCTTCCCAACTGCTGCTGGCCTCTTTAACAAGGCCAAGGGCTCACACAGACTTTGACGTTAACCATTATCTTTACAATGACACCTTGACATATTCAAATTTGCACTATGTTACACTATTTGTATTTTAGGCACTATTGTATTTTTTTATACTATTGTATTTTTATATGGTATATTATGGCCATTTTATATTTCATATTCTTTATTTTAATTTGAAATTTGACATACTTTAGAACCTTAGGATTAGTGTGACTTTGTACGTTAGTATAGGTAGACCACTTATTTAAGTTAAGATTCCTATATGTTGAATGTATACACCTTCCTGCCAAAGTAAATTCCTTGTCTGTGCAAACTTTAATGGCGATTAAAACCCATTCTGATTCAGATTCTTTTCTTTCATTGCATTCCAACAGGTTGGGTGTGACATCCCAGACACCACCTATCTCTCTATAGACCAATCACATCACATACTTAGGCATTAATGTTTCCCCCAGGCTGTCAGAGCTGTTTGGACTTAATTGTACTCCATTACTCAAAACTATAGAGGAGGATCTTCAACGCTGGATGAACTTTCCACTATCCATTATGGGAAGAATATCAGTAATTCAATCGACTATACTCCCCAAACTAAACTATTTACAGTGATTCCAACACAACCCACCCTTACCTGGTTTGAATAACTAGACTCAATCACTACCACATTTTTCTGGAAAAATAAGACCCCAAGAATTCAATCGACTACCCTACAGAAACCAAAAACACAAGGATTAAGCATCACATTTCTACCACATCACATTTTTTTGGCCTGCCAGCCTCAAAATATATTCAAATGATTAATCCTTACCCATCAGAAAACTCATTAATGTGACACAAATGTAATGTATATTAAGTGACTTAATTTAACAACATAAACAGTCAGTTAATCCTAGTGGCTCTAACTATTGCCAAGAAAACTATCCTCATGAATTGGAAATCAAGGAAAAGCAACCATATTGCATCTTGGAAAAACTATAAAAAGATTACAACTCCATGGAAAACATGTTGCCTTTCATTCAAAACAACACACTAGAATACACCCCTCTTGTTCATCACTCATTACTTTCCAACAGTCATGAATCCATTGACCTTCTTTGTCTGAAACCAACCTCAACAATACTCTTCCATCCACATATAATTTTAGATTTGGGGGGGGGGGGGATTAGGAAGAGGTTGCTTTGTCAAATTGGCTGATGCAAGGTATCTTTGATGTTTGTTTGTCTTGGTTAATTTGTATTTGTCACACCTAAATAGTGTCACAGTCTTTTCATAAAGAAGAAAAAAGAAAAAGGTGTATGGAAGGGGTTGTAACTTTATGATTAAGGCTTACCATTTACGTTATTTTATTTATAAATTAGTAGATTTAATTGAACTAATATTAGATTACTGATTAAAGCTACCCACTTTATTCAATTTGGCATAAGGCCGTAGCCATGGAGTCAACATTGGGGGGGACAAAAAAATAATAATGATAATTTTGGACAGCGTGTGTGGTTGCCTGTCGTAGCGTAGCACTTTATATTTGTATATCAATATATTGGGGGGGGGGGGGGGTCATTTTGACCAGATTTGAATATTGGGGGGGATGTGTTAGGCCTTGATTTGGCACATGTAAATAATTATCCAGATACAATAATCCAGCCATCAAATAGTTTTTACCCTGTTGATGATGGCAATACAGCTGGCAAACACTGAAACAGATTTAGTTAGCCATAGCCAGCTACATAGATAGCTCGCTCAGATAAAATGTTCTACTAAGCATTTAGCAAGCAATTGCAAAGTTAGATAGTATATCTAAGTGTTAAATAGAAATAAATAAAATATAAATTTCCATTTGGACCTGTGATCTTTACTTTCATCTTTGCATCTTTGCATCAGTCAAATCCAATATATGAACAGTATATGAGAACATTTGAACTGTGTATATGAGCTGCCATTTCCTGTAGGTCTACGTGTGAAAGCTTTTTAATCGTTTTCATGAGAGCTTTTCAGTTGTGTATGAGTGTAAAATTGTTCAGTTGTGTATATGTCAAAGCATTTCACTTGTATGTGTGTGTGGTTTTCAGTATACTATATGACTGACTGGTTTCACAGAGGAAAGGTACAGTCCGTTCAGCAAAAACTGAGACAGTAACATAGTCTTTATGTTCATTAACATCACAATAACAGATGCACTTCTACAGAGGTGTGTTGTAATGAGAGCAGATCATTTCCTACCATTGTGGGCAGACTTTGACCAGCTTGTGTTGGAGATTCACAGGAGATTCACAGTGAGGCTGGAGGCGAGTTTTACAGTGAGAGCAAAGACAAATCAGACAGGACTTGAGGGTGTTCTGGTTTCTCCCAGTGCAGTCACTCGCAATATAAAAGATAAAAAGATTTGGCTTTTGGCTATAGCTGTGATAAAATAGTAGTAGATTACCTTCGAATCCTCCTCATCACAGTTGTCCCAGCGGCCTAAACAGTCCCCAGTGTCAACAAGCTTGTTTGGCTAAAGTGCTGGTGCTTGTGAGTGGAAACTCTTCCAGGATCTGTATTTACTATGCACATGTAGGGGGTGTGGTGTTGGACAGAGAGATTGTCAAAGTCAAAGTGGTTAATTTGTCACATGCACTGAATAGCATAGCGTCATCACTACAGTGAAATTATTGTGGCCTGGCAAGCAACATCTAGGCAGTAGCAACAAAAAACGAATATACATCTGAATAGTTGTCCTGAACAATTGCATGACTGTCAGAACAGCACTTTTTGAGGGGATTACCATTATTCCATTAAAACCAGAATAAGGAAATGTTACTTGTTATTCAAACACAGTGGAACAAGTGTTTAAATGTCTACTCAATCCAATTAATTTTAGTCTGAAAATATTAGCTATTTGAATCTGGCTTGCAATATTAGCCTACGCAAAAGAATTGTTTCTTTAGTAAGCTTCATTAGGCAGAGGCCCAATGCCGTGGGGAGTATTACATTAATAGACTATTAGACAGATCTGTTTTTTTATCAGTTGGTTTTAGTATTTTGCCTTGTGTATGTTTATACACCGTTTTTTCCTCATTTGTCCATACTCATTTGTCCAGACAAATTGTGAACAGCCTGTGATTACAGTTTTTTTCTGATTGCCAAGGTATTATATCTTTAAAACCATTGACTCTTGCTTAACTGTACACACCACAAAAAAAATCACTATTATCCCATGTTCGACCTCAACCTAACGGTCGACTTCCCAGACCACGTTCTGATCTCCCCGGTGTGGTATGCTGTACACACTTTGTTGACGGGAGAATCGTACTCCACAAAATGTTCAGAATCTAGGATATCTACCATGTGGCTTTAATCTGTTTTACAAAGCTTTACAAAACTCTATTAAAGGCTTGCAATTGTCTTGCTTCTAGTAGTTCAATACTAGTTTGAATTTTCTGCCATTAATAAACTTTTTTTCTTTTTTGTCATGGTAAAAAGAGCAAGAGAGACAGAGAAATCCACAGGATTTTGGCAACACTGTTTTTCATACCTGCAAAAATCGTCTCCCCCCCATATCTTGGGGCTATAAGATCTGACACACCCTAACTATGCAGGGATGTGGACAATCTGGATGGTGACACTAACTGGGTACTAGCTTGTAAACTGGTATTAAATACAATATTTTTTCACAACTAAACACATTTATAATGAAGCATTGGCATTTCTTTGTATAAGAGGTAATTTTATCATAGATGACTGTGACAGTTTTTGCCATTCCTAATGTTTGATCATTCATTATCGTTCCACAAATTTGTCTGATTGTTTATCCAAAATCTCAGGTTGGCTGTGACAACTGCCTCAGATGGTTCCATCAAGGTTGTGCTCGGATCCAAGTGACAGAGGAATATGTCTGTGGTGCCTGCTGTAAACAGCCCTGACCTGTTTTTTAATTTCATTTCACTTGTTAAAAGTCTTGTTTCATTTATCACTATTCTTTTCTCAAATATATCGTTTTTTGTTTAAAATTAATTTGAACAAGCTCTTATATTACACACACATAAGGTTGAGTTGTGATCACACGTTTCCCTCTTCAGCACACCTGATTCAAATGAGGGGTCGTTAGCAGGCTACCGCGGCGCTTGGTAACGACCCAGTATAGCTCCCCAGGACCCAAAGAAACACAAGACCTTCAATCAGCACATCTGCAGTGATTGCGTGAGTGACACCAGCTGCCAGGTCCAGTGCCAGGTCCAGTGCCATGGCTGAACAAGCTTCCCCATAAATACCAGTTGGGCAGCATCAAGAAGTCAGGCTCAAAGAAACAGACGACAGAATGGGGAAACTGGTTTGGCTTGTCACACTGATGGTCTGCTGCTTAGAAGGGACAGAAGGTAAGAAAAGTTTGTTTATTAAATGAGGACTGCCAGTTTGCCACAGTGACTCAGCCATTTCTGAAATGTGTCTCTTCTCTCCAGAACTAGATTTGTTTGAGCGTGCGTTCACCTTTCCAGAGGAGTCCAAGACCACTCATGTCAAAATCATGCCCAAGTCCACACAGACCCCCATCAACATGGTGACTGTGTGTCTGCGCTTCTCCACCCATTTAACCAGAGAGTACAGTCTCTTCTCGCTAGCCCTCCCAGAGCAAGACAACAGCTTTCTTCTGTGGTGTGAGAAGGATGGTGTTTACTCTGTATATGTGAATAATCAAGCTGGTATCTCTGGTTTGAAAGGCAAGCCAAATGAGTGGAACTCTCTCTGTGCCACCTGGGAGACCGGCGGAGGACTGACCCAGGTGTGGCTGAACGGCAAGCCTAGCAACAGTGTGTCAGTCAGCCCCGGGTATTCTATCAACGGGATTCCCAGTATCATTGTGGGTCAGGATCACGCCTTTTTTTTAAACAAAATAAACAGACAACATTGTTTCGTTTTCCGACGCCTAAGGAAAACACAAATGGCAAACCGGAAAGAACAAATTACAGTTTTGTGACTGTATAAACTTGTGTAAAACATTTGTACCAATGGTACCAATTGTTGTACCAATCAATGGTAGGCCTACGTTGCACAATTATACTAAAATAGATTACTCCCCTAAAAAAAAACTATATTGCAGTACTTGCATGGAAAAGCACAATTCTGGACGTCAGTCTCCTATGATGGACCACAGAGAGGTCCCGGTCACTTCCTGTACCTACCAGGGTGTCTTGTGATACTGTGCTGGTCCGATGCTTCCCAGCCCTGACCATTTTAGGTTGGTTTAGGTGCAGTTCCACCGATACCACCAGACACAGGAACTGTTTTTTCCCCCTTGCCGTCACTCTAATGAACAGTTGACAAATTATTATATTTTATTATTATATTATATATTATATTTATTTATTTTATCCTAAACTGTTGCATGCATATTTTTCAGTTTTAAGTACATTGAGAGCAATTAAATCCAGAAAAAAATCCTTGTATGTGGAAATGTACTTGGCCAATAAAGATGATTCTGATTCTGAGTTCTCTGGGCGTATATGTGAAGCCATCTGTGATATTGCTTGTAAAAAGGGCCATGAACAAATACATTTGATTTTCTATCCATGCTGTGAGGATGGAGTAAACTCCCTGCAAAATGTATTGTATTTTCGTACTGTATGCTTTAAAATTATTGTGCATAAACCCGTGGAAAGACAAACCTTTCTTACTGTTGGGTGTAATGCGCTCTGCATACAGCAGATGTCAGTGACCCGCTACCTTTACAAAAAAGCGTCATTGAGATAGTACTTGTATTGCGTTGGGGGAACCTACAGGAAAATACAATACTGGTAGATGTATGCTCACAATCTCTAACGTGACCATATGTAACAGTGGCTTATGGTCAAGAATGAAACATAACTTTTTAGAGACAAATGTTCGACCGACTTTGGTTATATTGTGAAATGTTGATTACTATTGATTAAAATGACTTATCATCCCGCTGGGAGGCACATACAGTTAGGTGAATATTCATGAGAGGGCGTGACCACCTGTGACGGAAAGAGCAGGATTGCAGAACAGCAGAAGCAATACTTCTCTCTTGACAGTAAGAAACGACTACTTCACCACAGGGTGAAAGTCCACTCACCGGGAGCTCAGTGCACTGGGACTTTCAAAATCGTAAGACATTTTCTGATTTTTCAATATTTTTTCAGGAAAACACGCCGGACTTTAGGTACTGCGGCTGTTAGTAGCCTGTGATTCATTTTGTGAATGTCTGGCTACCTGCTGCTGTAGCCCATATTGTAGACTCCGGTAGATGTGGCTATAGAAAGACAATGGGCAGTTAACGGGGGGACACTCGTTAATGACCAAAAGTGAGGTTGACAGAGACGTTGTTTAGGCTGCTGTTAAGTATCTTTATGTCAAGTCATTTCAAGTTTTCAGATGCGTGAGCGGTATGTTCAAGGGTTAGGGTAGTAACTACGAGAGTCTAACAGTTGCTGTTAGACGCAAAAGGTTTTAGTATTTGTGACGCTAGTATATAGTCCCAAAGCTATCAAATTATTTCCTCACACGCCACCAACATCTGGAATCATCAACAGTATTGTGTGTGCAAGGACTTAATCCCATGGAAATGAGATAGAATAACATTTGGTTTAAAATCAAATTTTATTGTTTACAGATGAACTATGTTGAATTAAAAAGTCGTACGTGGCAAATGAACACATACATGTATTGTAGCAATTGAACACATGTATTGTATGTGCAGTGCTGTCATCAGATCACCTGATCTACAACACTGGTGAGTAGAGAGAGGAGAGGGCAAAGGTACAATGCAGGTTTTTCACCAACTCTTATGGATTGACGTCAGATCCTTTATTACTCTTTAAAGGAAGGAACAGGTGTAATTAGGAAAGCCATGTAATGTCTGATCTTGATGAGCTTTTTACTCTCAAGCATCTGGCCAGAGTTGTCTGTGATGAACTTTTTTGACTTTGTAAAGAAAAAGGACTAATTTCAAACAGGGTTAATTCCACACCAATAATTTCCTATCGTCTCTCTCAACTGTCTGCTGTGTCTATTGATCATTCATTCATGCTTTTTGTCACATCTGGACACACATAACTCAGTTGTGATGCTGTAAATCGTCAAAAGCATAGTGTCCATTGTGTGCCATTATGTTGAGACTATGACACTCTGGTATAATGCAGTGGATTTGCATGAGACAGACAGAGATTGAGAGATTGTTTACTAAACATTCAGCAGTTTGTTCTTGTTTGTCACTGACAAAATACAGTAGACAGAAGACATCCTTTGACCTTTATAAACAAGTGCAATGGGATCCACTAGTGTAATGGTATTTACTGCCATCCTTTCTAGTGCCACACTCAATGTGTACCCTGGTCTCTAAAACAGATGTGCGCATACACACACACTGAAATTGACTGTTTATACCGTTCATCAAATAGAAATAAGTGAGTTGTCAGAGCCAGGGCCCTCCAAGTATTGAGATATCCTGTCCTGTCCCACCAGTGGGCTATCTTATTCAGCCTGGGTTTTTAGACGGTACCACCCTGAGCCGACTGATGAAGATCTCCTAACCACTGGTGCAGCTTGGGGAAGACCCTGCGCTTTCTCGTTTCATTTAATGTAAATATTAATTTATGCAGGCAATTTCAATTAAGATTTTTTTTTTTTGTAATGGCATGATCATCGAGAACGTCTTAGAAGACCCAAGATCATTAGGCTGGGTAATGGGAACATTGGCTTCCATGTATGCAGCTGTGGTTCTTGCATCCCTGATCTATGTTGTTTATGTGTATGTCTGCACCTGTGCGCTCCTCTGGTGGGAGCCCTGGGCTGCTATAGGGGTTAAGACAACAGCCCAGGAAACTGTTGTCATGGTGCCGGCACTGTAGAGCTGTTTAGATTCTGTCGTGAGGTTCAACAGGCCTCTGTCCATGCACACAGCTGTGTATAAGTGTGTGACTGTGCGTGTGTGTGAATATGCTTGTTAATGGGTGTGTGTGTGTGTGTGTGTTTGTGGTTCAGAACAAGAACAAGGGTCTTTTTTCTGCAATGTTGAGCGGGAGGCAGACTCCTTTCTTGGAGAGTTTGTTTTATGGAAGAGAGGGTGTGTGTGTGTGTGTTTACATCAATAATTGGGAGAGGATTCCGAGGCAGTAGATATTGTGTAGTAGAGGAAGGGAGTAAGAAAAAAATGAGAGACATCAGTTCCTTTTCTCTAAATTAAATGAGGCAATTATGGGATGCTCCTCACAATGTGCCTGGTAATGTAATTCTAGTGCTTCTGTTGTGCCTTGTGCACAGGGATTCTATATTTTCCTGCTACAATGACTGTTATTCCTCATTTTTTGATTCTCTCTCTTCTCTTACCTTCATCCAGCATTCTGTCACTATGTTATTTCTCCCTGTGGAATGTATTGCTCTCAGGTGTGTTAGCGCTGTGCTCAGTTTTGTTTGCATAAGTTTCATTTTGAGTTCTGAGGTCTTCATGGTCACTGTGAGTAGTGTTAGCTTGTTTTATTGACGGATATGTCAGTGTGTTTATATGCTCATCACAGACTGGGCAGTTATTATAGAGAGAAGGAAAGGAGGGAGAGAAAAGGGAGAGCAAGATAGCGACTGAGCAGAAAAAGAGAATGAGTTAGGACAGAGGGGAAGGCAAGACAAAGAGAGGGAGAGGATAGAGCAAGATAAAGGCAATCATTTGTATTCAGCCAGGCGGTGTCAGATGCAGCTTGTTCTAGAGTCCAGTTACAACTTTCAGAGAACGCCTTCCATATCTTCTTCTTTTTCTCCATTCCTTCACTCCCCCATCTGTAAATCTCATCTTCAGAACCCTGTCAAATGCCACTCTGTTCAAGGATCAATACATTTTCTCAATTCAGTGTGATACAGACAGTGTGATACTGGCATCTTGACAGATGTTGTATACCAGAGGTGTATCCCTATCCATAAACGGTATACTGTGTATAATCTTTTCCCCTATTCTAGTGTGTCATTCCAAAACCCTTTCACATGGTTATATTAGCTGCTGACGCTAAAGGCCTCCGATTTCCTCTCAGAACTGACAAAGCTGACATTGGTCTTTGTTTGTTTTGTATTTAGAGGTTATCCTAGCAATTGTTATGCTGTTGTCTTCGTCACTGGGTTTCTTGTCATTTATCTTCTCTGTCTTTGGTCAACGTAGGGCTAACATTGTTTGTCTTTGCTTGTGCTTTCTCTCCAGAAGGAGTCCGCCCCCACGTAAGAGAATGAAGAGAAGAGCCTGCCTACCCGTGTGTGTGTGTGTGAGTGTGGCTGATTCTTGTGGGTGTTTGTATAAGTGATTACGTGTGAGGATAAACATGTGTATATGTTAAGTCGATTGAGTGAGTGTGTGTGTGTGTGTTTTGAGGCACCCTCAGGCCTGACAGTCAAGATGTGTGTGACTCACTGGTCCCTGGTTGTGCTGTTGAGCTGGTGTGTATGTGCAGGGGGGGGCTACCCCTTCAGCCCCCCCCTGGACCTGGACGTCAGCCCCCGGATCACAGTGCCCATCAGTGGTGAGTACACACCTCCCAGTCTCTTAGGCTCATCTGCAGACCGGTATCAATGTGGGATGGCAATTAGACTTGACAGTAATGCTGTACCTGAAGTTGCCCCAAGCCATGGGCTATGGAACAAAAATTATACGTAGCTTTAAGGTAGTGGACTATTGTAGAATTATAAGATATTTACAGCGGGAGCCGCTGACAGGGTTGATACTGTCAAAGGGAGGTGGCAACCGTGATGGTTACCATGGCAACTATCTGGTTGTGTGGTAGTATGGGACTTTTTAGTTGGACAGACTGTACTGTATGAAAAGGGTTATCTTTCTCTCTCTTTCAATCTCTCTCTCTTTATCTGTGCATTTCTCTCTCAGTGTATTTATCAAAAGTGCATGCCAGGTACATATCTGATTTCACAATCTGGGTTTCTTCTTATCGTTGGTGTTTTGTGTGCATTTGTCTATGTGTGTGCACATGTGTGTATGTCTGTGTGCCTGCGTTACTGCTCATGTGGTCCGTTGGAATTTGCCTGAGTGAACGCAAATCTGCCAGTGGTTTGTTACTCCCTTATGAGATCACATTAGTGCAAGCTCTCCTCCCCTCCTGCAGGCACTGTTAACACTGTCCTGTTCTTTTCCTCTCAATCTATATACCACTCCCTTTATCTCTCTCCTCTTTGCATTTCCTCCTCTCACAGGTGTGATTTCATTTTCAGTAACTCAACACTGTATTTTCACCTGTTTCAAAGGGGACCTACACACCTAATTTGTCCCCTCATCACCCCTATACTCAAATCCCTATATCCTTTTACTTTTTGTTTCTCATGAACTCTCTCCTTGTTCTCTAGCTCTCCTCTCCCTTTCTTCTTTCTTCCCTTTCTCTTTCCCTCTCCTGTCTTCTCCCAGTCTGTGTCTTTGTTATTCTACCTTTCTCAGCAGAGTTCCCTCCATCTGCAAACTTTACACTAATCTCTTGAATGGGAGTGTCTCCTAGCAACCTAAGGCAGTTGACTAAAGAGTATTGTTTGTTGTAGCGTACATGCATGCACACAAACTCACCTGCTAATAATCTGCTGAAACTCCCCTATACGCTACGATCTGACATACTCTACACCCCAGTCTCTTCACACAGATCAGACTGCAGGTTTACTGTCTGGGAAGATTTAGGGATGTGAACCTGTGAAAGCCTTCAGGGGAGGTAGGGTGTTCATGGGGATTTAAGGAAGAGAACTGAAAAAAGGAGAACACGCAGTGAGAAGGGAGGGATAAACAAACCCTTTCTTCCATGATTTCTCATTACTGCTACGTATGCCTGTGGTCCGCATGATCACATTTACATTTATTCATTTAGCACTTTAACACTTTTATCCAAAGCGACTTCCAAGAGAAAGCTTTACAAAAGTGCATAGGTCAATGATCATAAACAACGAGATAGCCCCCAAACATTGCGGTTAACCAAAACACGAGGCATATATTGTGAAAAGCAAATAAGTGCCAATAGGAGGAAACATAAGAGCATGTAGTTAAACAAATGACAAATTAAACAACATGAACCTCAAAAGTGCGAGTGTACCTGTAGAAAAGCAAACAACAATAATATAATTTACAGCGAGTACAAGTAGTGAAATCAATTAAAAATTAACCAACAAGTGCAACAAGTCACTCAATAAGTGTTTCTGGAGGAAATAACCTAATATCAGTCATTGGTCTCTGACCTAAGTGAACCTCTGACCATTATATCCAATCAAGAAGTCAATGAAGTTCTGACACCCAGTTGTATACAAATAGTAGAAATATGAACTTAAATTGCATTGTCCTGACAGCACAGTTGAAGATGATAGGTAAAATATAAATAATAATACAAATAACTTAAGATAAAATAAAAAATATTATTGATAGGAAATGTGAGGGGAGAACGGAGGCATTTGTTCATAAGCCTGAAAGCTTGGCCGAAGAAGCTGTCTCGGAGCCTGATGGTCTAGGCTTTGATTCTGTGGTACCGTCTTCCTGATGGTAGCAGTTGGAACAGTCCGTTGTTGGGATGGGATCGTCAAATGTTGATCCTTTATTCTCTCCTTGATCCAAAATCCAGAAGAATAGGAAGCTCACCTGCCTTCAGGACTGGATGAACTCCCTGTTCTTATATTTAGGACTTATATGTACCCTCAGGTACTGGGCTGACCGCACTACCTAGTTCATGGTGTTTTGAGACCTCTGGAGTTTTTGTAGAATATCTATTCTTATGTGTATCACTCTCAGTGCTACACCCTCTGGGAACACATGGATTGTCGCTGCTCAGGTTGTCTCCTTTTACAAGGGGCATAGCTCCAGTTGCCCTGAGCACACAAGGCTGTGGCCTCTGTCATTGCACACTAGGGCGGAGTGAGAAAGTGGCGGGAAGGATTGAAAAATATGCTCTTCGGCCGCAAGTTGTTGTAGAATAGTTAAACTATGCCATGGTATGTATACTGTAACTGTTCAACTATGGTCTAGACAGCAATGTGTACACATTTTTACATGTCACTTTGGAAAATCTGCTAACTTAATAAATGTAATGTTTAAGGGCAGAACTTTGTTTTTTTGTTTTGCTAAATTTGACTAGCTTAGCTTCAGCAAATTTAGGGCCAGGGCTTGGTTCAGTTAATGCACTGTGTATGTGTATGTGAGCATGTTTGCATCTAACCAGGACCTGAAACTCTTGTCTACAATGGAGCCTGTCCTTTCTCTCCTTATGCCCCAGAGGCGTAACATAATTGGTGTGGGTCCACGTATGTGTGTGTGCTCCTCATTGTCTTTCTTCTGCGAGTTACGTATACAAAGAGACTCCTGGAGCATGGGTGTTGTGGGAGGAGGTTCTGTCCCAGGTCTGGGTTGCTTACGTCATTGTTACGTTAGTCCTGTGGCAGTTGTTTGAGCTTAATAGCTGCTGCTTGTCTCAGCTGTGCTGGTACAGGCTCTCAGTGTTGATGCTAAGCTGCCCTGTCGTTGTATCTGTTTGAGTCAGAGTACTTGAAATGTTACTCCAGCTTGTGTCATGTTTGAATTATGCTTGGTCTTGGTTCAGTATATGTTTAGATGTCTCTCTTTAAACCCTGTGTCAGGAGTTTCTTATGGAGTTTTTCCTTGTGATATTGAACCATAGTAAAGGGTTGTTAAGTCTGAGAGTAGACCATCAGTAAAATGCCTTGTTATCTTACTGTGGTATTTTTGTGTGTATTCAGGAGCAAGTCAGGGCGTTCCTCTCTACTAGCAAAATTATGTCCCGGGTCTTGTGTAACGCAACTCTAAAGTTCCTGACATTTTATATTTTTCATGCCACCTATGGTACGTTTTTGTAGTTAGGCAAAGATTGCCACGCAGTTGGTTTCACAGAGGTAGTACACGTTCCTCTATCCCTCCAAACTCCATCTGCAGTCCTGGATTTTCATTGTTCAGGTTTTCTTGAGAATAAAGATGCTTCGACAGCCACGGATCCTTGAACTCAGTTCTAGATATAGCAATCCTTAATATTAATCATATATTTTCTTATCTCTACATAGGTGAACTTCCATCTCAGTCTCGTGAATTTAGGTTTTCTTACTGTAATCTCTGCATAGTTAATAACTTCTTTTCACACAACCCCATTTACTACCGAAGAGCACCCGATTGGTTATAGGCACCAGCCACTTAATCAATTATGCAGTTATTCCACCTACATGGTGAAGCCGGTCTCTACATTTCTGAATTAATTGTGTGAGCGAGATAACAAACTCTTTGAATTTTGCAATGGTTTGACAATAGCAGTAGACTGTATACCAGTTCCTTAGCTAGTACCCTGGAGGTTTAGCTGGTACCCTGAAGTCTTTGCTATCCTTGTTTTTGGCCAATGTGTCATATTTACTATCTTTCTGTTTAGCTGCATGTGTGGCAATTACAACCAATGTCACACAGCTGACTTAGAATCAGACTAATGTGTGTGTGTGTCTGTGTGTCTAAGGGAGAGATGTGGGTTAATTGATACTGTCACTGCTATCTTAAACATGTACAAATTCACACACTCATGCAGTGAGAGCATATAGAGGATGATATGTGTTTGCAAAGTGTAAAACACCACTTTCTCCTCTCCTCTTCTCAGGTCTACAGGGATGCAGGCGTTTCCAGTGGTCTACAGTCAATTACAGTACTCTACTATTGGAAGAAGACAGGGGTCTTCTGTATGTGGGGGCCCGGGGGGCCGTGTTTGCCCTCAATGCCACCGACATCTCAGCCAACACAGCTCGAATTGTGAGTATGTGTGTGTGTGTGTGTGTGTACTTGTCTGTGTGTGTGATAGAGAGATACAGTATGTAGTGTAGTGCAGGATGTGTAATGTAATTATTCATATTACTAAGCAATTCACTCATTTATTATAATTACATAATTACCAAGGTGGATTTTAAAGCTAACACTATTGATTAGGCTGATTTCAACCAGAGATTTTGATTAATTATTGTAATTAGAGGAGCCCATGTTTGTCTGATAAAATAAGACAACACAACAACTGGTTTCACTGGGTTTTAGTACAGTAACAAACTAATAGAAAGAGAACCAGGAATAAACATGTAATAAACATGGTGGGAGTCAGCTGGCTGAGTGGTTCGGGAATCGGGCTAGTAATCTGCAGTGTTGATGTCCTTTGTGTACCGTTGATCCACTGGACAGTGGAGAAGACAGCTCTGTGTTCTAAGACTCTCAAAGAACATTGTTAATCTGCCTAGTTTTGTCAGGCAGACCTGGTACTGGTGATCTGTTTCACTGCAGGGTCCAGACTAGGGACTTGAAGAAGCAGCAGAATATGTGTCTCTCTCAGTGCTAGAGATGGGTTCAGAAATGGAAACTGGAGGCCTGAGCCTAGAGGGTCTGAGAGGCCAGGGCTGAACCGAGTGCTTTGCGAACAAGACAAGGTCTTAAGACTTGAAGACCAAGTTCAGAGTTGGTCATAGGGTTTTATGCCTTACTCCTGTTCTTAGGAGTGGCTGTGTTTGGATTGTGCTCAGTCCTCAGGCACAATTGCAACTGACTAAGAGAATGTCTCATCCCCTCCTCCATGAAGATGTTTGAATGAATCAGCCATTAGATGGTATAGTAATTACAATTTAAAATTGAAGATTCAAGATCATTTATTGTCCTTGCAAAACAAGGGAACTTGGCATGTGAGTGGCAGAATTTTTTTTAAAACTAAACACATAAAACATTGAATACTACATACCCACACACAAACCGGCCCCTCCCTTCCCCTCCAAGCTGTTAGAAGGCACACAGTCAATCAGGCAGTCAACTACTCATTAACTAAACTGAAGCATCCACATTGCATACTCACACAAACCAATTATTAACTAGAATAACTCTCATTCAAAACAATTATTCAAAAACAAGATTAACAAGACTAGCAGCAAAATGTCATTTAAATGTAATAACTAAATAACTTTATTACAATAATTACAAAAAAAATCTATCTCATGTAAATCTCAGTAATATAATTATATACACTCACACATTCATCAACTTAATTCACCCAATCAGTCGAAGCCCAACCCCCCTCCCCTACTAACACGGATACATTGTACAGTCACGCTGCTGTCAGAAGGAATGAGTCTCTGCATGTTTACACAATATTGCAATTACATTTGAGGTAAACATACATCAATTAATGTATGTACATTAGCAATAACATATTTATTTTTGTTAAAAATACGAAATCTATCACTTGCTCAGTTGTTCTAAAGTGTCCATTGATCTCTGTATATAGATTTCTGTTTAGAGAGGTGATTGTTCTGAAGAGTTTTAAGATGTTAAAACCATCATAAATCTATAAAACTTGCAAGACCCCATTTGGTCTTAACCCCCACACTGAGGACAAGGGCATCCGAGCACAAACCGTTATCTGAGAAATGTGTCTTACAATTCAAGATGTGTGAGGAACCAATAAGCACTACAGATTATAACCTCAGAAACTGACCTTTTCTGCATGTTCAATTTGAGATCCTGTTGTTATTGTTGCACTGTGCATGATCAAACTTCTGGTCCTTAATGATTAGAAAAGCCCTAGAAATCCCATGCCTTTTTACCTGATAAGCTGCTATACCTGATACCTGGATACACCCTGCCATAAAAACCTATTGTATTATACTGTTCAACAACATAGATATATAATGCTAGAAGAATGCTCAAGTGTAATATGTTGTCTTGAAAAAAAACATACAGGGGAAGTATGACTGTTTCTAAAGTAATGTTAATAAATGACCTCTTGTGTGTTGTCTGGTCTGTCAGATTGAATGGGAGGCTTCATCTGAGCAGATGCAGGAATGTTTGACCAAGGGGAAAGACAACAAGGTAGGTCAGGGTCTTTTTACACGACTAATCATGATAGTAAAAGCACTAATGTTTAATTCGTTTTTTCTTTTCCCTCTCTGTACTGTAAGTACTATGTCTGTGTATCTATCTGTACTGTAGTACATTTCACCCTCCCTCTTGCTTTCTTCTACATTTCCCTTGCCTCCTTCTATGCTCCCTCTTTCATCTAGCAATGTCTCATTCCCTCTCTCTGAACGTGTCTGATGTTTGCTCTCTCTCTCTAACAGACGGAGTGTTATAATCATATTCGCCTTCTCCAGAGGTTCAACTCCACTCATCTCTACATGTGTGGGACCCACGCCTTCAGCCCCCTGTGTGCATACATCGTAAGACCGTCCATAATTTATGTTATTTATTCCTTTAACCCTTTGTCATTTAGGCAATATATATATTCCTAACAAGTTATTTTTTTTAATATGTCCTCATTTTCATACTTCACATGCAACAAAATACTACATCAGTTACTCAAATCTATGATTCACTCACAATGGGATTGTATTTGAGCTATTTCAGTATGACTTTGACTCGTCAATTACTACAAAATTAAATTTGTAGTAAACAATCAGTTGGATAAAAAAAAATCCACTGCACTGGTCTCACGTTTCTTTGCTTGAAAAATGACAAAAAAAATCTATGAAAAGAGAATGTTTTAGCATAACTGACAATGCTTTTTGCCAGATCATATGGCGCCTAAGCTCTGGAACAAGTCTTAACCTGTTGGCACGTCTCTCTCTCTCTTTAGGATGAGGACAATTTCCAGATGTCATCATTGTTGGAGGAGGGCAGAGAGAAGTGTCCCTACGACCCTGCTACAGGCTACACCAGCCTCATAATTGGTACCAAACACACTTTCAAATGTCTGCGATTTCTTGAGATGAATAACTGGATGAACTAATTGTTTGTCTTTTAGACCAGCAGGTGTACACAGCCTCGCAGTATGAGTTCCGGAGCTTTCCAGACATCCGCCGTAACTCCCCTTCCCCTACTGTGAGGACGGAGGAGGCTCCCACTCGCTGGCTACACGGTGAGCTTAGGACAGGGGCGGACTGGGGGAAAAAAGTGGTCCGGGAGTTATTCTGTCAGACCGGCCCACTCAGTAAATGGCGTGCGGCCCCTCAATACACTGCGCATTGCCCACTCAATGCATCGTACGTATCGACCAGTCATTGGCCTACTTGGAAAAATACCCATACACTTCACATTATTTTGGATGATTACAAAGAAATGAGATCATATATGTTTCATTTTTTACGTTGAAATTCCGAAGTCCGTATGAACACATTTCAGAAGACACTTCAGAACATTTTCGAAAAATAGGCACCATGAGTGTGAATAGAGATCGCAGGGTGGAGTATAAATGTCAGTCAGTGATTGGAGCCTACGAAAGGTCTTGGAGCAAAATACGTTATCAAGCTGTGTAATACGGAATAGTATGACATGCTAGCGATGTCAGAGGGAAGGCCGGTTAGTGATAGAAATGGCCCGATATTTTGGACCATCCCAACACCGTCGGCCCAGCGGGGATTCTAAGCCAGTCTGCCCCTGGCTTAGGGTGTTAGAGTACGCTTACTAACCAGCTTGTTTCTGGCTACAATAGATAGATAGATACATAGATAGATAGATACATAGATACATAGATTGATGGAAAGAAATAATATAATTTGCTAACACAAGCTAGCAAAGTCCATATATCTTGGGCACTGGGGTCCTTAAACAGTAGCTGCTATTCTGAGGATATAGTCTCATTCTTGCTTTTCAGAGGCTGACTTTGTGGGCTCAGCCTTGGTGAGAGAGAGCGAGGGCAGTGCCACCGGAGACGATGATAAAATCTACTTCTTCTTCACTGAGAACAGCCAGGAGCAGATGCCAACGTACAGCAACAACAAGGTGGCCCGCGTGGCCCGGGTGTGTAAGGTGAGGTGTGGGGGGAAGGGATCTGCAATGTTTGGGGTTGGGTGGCAGTGTAGTTGGTGGGTTATCGCCAGTTATCATTTATATTCTTCTCAGGGAACTTGCCAACACCCAATCGCGTCTCAAAGAGACCATTTGAAATGAATGAACTGAATTAAACATCAGATCATGAGTGTGGTGTATTAGAAAACAAGTTGGATGGCCTCAATTACCACTGTTTTCAAAATATGTGATAAATAATAACCTTGAGACTAGCTGTATTCTGCTCCAGTTTAAAGAAAGGAGTGTCCTTTGGCTTTGCCTATGGGTGTGTGTTTTTGTGTTTGCGTGTACATTCAATGTAGTTACACTTCCTAACCCACGAGTCCTTGAACCAGGTGGTACGCACAACAGGTACACACACTTGACTGCTGAGAACACTCAACATGCACTGTGTACCTCTCCTCTCTCAACATCACTCTTAATGGGATTTGACAGAACCAAGCTGTTGCTAGGCATCCCAAAAAACACTCACATTTACACACTGTGTCCCTGAACTCTCTCTCTCTCTCTTTCTCAGGGGGATAAGGGGGGTCTTCTGACTCTGCAGAAGAGATGGACGTCCTTCTTAAAGGCCAGGCTTGTGTGTTCTTTGCCAGAATACGAATTCCACTTCAACATTCTGAGGAGTGTGTTCGCACTGCACGGACACAGTCCCCAGGACACACTCTTCTACGGCATCTTCGGCCTAGAGTGGTGAGGGGTGTTTACATTCGATGTGGAGACTGGGGGGAGGGGGCTGCTCTCGCCACTAACAACAGAGCAGAGACCGTACTCTCAACTGAGTTCTTGAATAGCTCAGCTGTGATCTCCCGGTCGCTCTCCTTTTCGCTTCTTTTTCTCTCTGTTCCCCTCAAGGGGCCCCCATCATCCTCTAGTTTGCCGCCTCTCTCCCTCTCCCACTCAGAGGTTCTCTTCTCTTCTTCTTTTCTACGCCCACTCAATTTTTCGTACCCTCTCTCCATTCCATCTCCTGTCTTCTGCGCTTTTCAGAAATGATGTATAACTTCTCTTGATTAGCTTTGTACATTTCTCTTTGTCACAACCTGGCACCCCCCACCCCTGCCACCTTCTTTTCTTTCTTTCTTTCTTTTTCAGTTTTTCTCTCTCTCCGCCAGGTTAGTCTGTGATCTATTTCCCCGCTGTCTCTATGGCAACACTGTAGGTTTACTGCTGTTATTGTGCCTGGCCGACGCGCTGGCCTTTCTCACTGCGCGTGCTCGTGTGTATGTGCGTGAGAGCATGTTGAGCTACACTATTCTTGTTCGCTGGTAACCACTTAGATCTTTGTTGCTGTGTCCTTGCATTTTGTGTGCGTGTAGGAAAAACGTAAAGGCGTCGGCTGTGTGTCGCTTCTCTTTAGCCGAGGTCCAGGAAGCCTTCCAGGGGCCCTACATGGAGCACCAGAGCTTCAAATGGAGCGAGTACTCAGGGAAGGTCCCAGAACCACGTCCTGGAGCAGTGAGTCACACACGGACACCACAAACACACATACACACGCCCCACACACACACTCAAACACAGACACCCCACGCGCACACATCTCTAGAGCTATTCCCTCTGAAGTCAGGACAACCAGTAAGCTCTTTGTAATGGGGTGCATCTGAGCTCCCTAATCTTCCCATCCAGTCCATCCATCCCACCCCCACCCCTACACACACACTGTCAGATGGCCACAGCTAAGAACAGATAACAGAAGAAGGCCGGATGGAGAGAGGGAGAAAGAGAGTGATAGAGGGACAGAGATAAGGAGTCGGAGTGGTAGCACTATAGGAAGGGGCTCAAACAGAACTGGCTTAAGTCATTGAAACCCATTTCCATGGCGATTAACGCCCCACAGAATAAGGTAGTGGAGCGCTATTAGGCAACCCGGAGCCGTGACATCATTAGCGAGTGGAGTCTTGATCGACTGGCTCTGACACTTAAAAAGGCTTAATTTGAACTTTCTGCTTGACTGTGAAATGAAATAGTGAATTGGCTTGGAGTCTTAGTCTGGCAGCCTAAAAGCTTCTTAACCGAGTTGAGTAAAGTCATCCTAAAGAGGACTCAGTCAGAGAACTTGTTCCCTTAGTCAGGTGTAGAGAGCTAAGCCTCTTACATGTCAGCACACTAGTACACTATTTCTCTTAATGCATGGCAGAGGGATAGTACCCTCCTCCAAGCCAAATGCATCCCTCCATCCCCGTAGTCCATCTCTCCTTCCTTCTCTCAGTCCTCCACCCGTAGCCACGAGACAAGAGTCTTCCTCGCCTCTTCCCTCCCTCCCTGTCTCTTGCACTTGCTCACTTCTCCTCTTTTTCTCGTTCTTTCTCCATCCCTCGCTCTCTCTCGCCAGTGTATAACGAACCAGCTGAGAGCCAGGGGCATCAACTCCTCCAACGCTCTGCCGGATGATGTGCTGAACTTCGTGAGGAGGCACCCTCTCATGGCCCAGCAGGTCCGGCCCGCGGACAGGCGTCCCCTGCTGTTCAGAAAGACCACAGACTACACCAAGATGGCTGCTCACAGGGTTGAGGCCTTGGATGGGGAGGTGTATCCGATGCTTTTCATGGGGACAGGTGTGTGTGTGTGCGCGCGCGTGTCTGGTTGCAATTGTGTTGGCGCGTGCGTGTTCTGTCAGCAACACTAGCGTCACGTACCGTTTGTCTCGTAGACGACGGCTGGCTGCACAAGGCGGTGGAGGTCAAAGGTCACCTCCACATCATAGAGGAACTGCAGCTGTTTGAAGAACCGCAGCCTGTCGACAGCCTCGTCATCTCTTCCACACTGGTACAATAGCACACAACCTCTGGCGTCTGACTATTCAAGTGTATTTAAACAGGAAGGAGCACGCACTCACAGTTCCTATCACCTCCCCTCCAGATGAGTGTGTACGCTGGAGGCTCCTCTGGGGTGGTGCAGCTGCCCCTCTCCACCTGCCTTAGGTACACCTCCTGCTATGACTGTGTCTTCGCCAGGGACCCGCTCTGTGCCTGGGATGGGGAAGAGTGTGTGGACACACAAACACACAATGAGAGGTTAGCGTGTGTGCGTATATGTGTATGTGGAGTGAGAGGAGAAGAGTGAGAAACAGAGATAAAATGAAATATGGTAAAAGATAAAGAGAGAGAGAGAGAGAATGGAATAGAGAGGGGATAGAGAATTAAACTGCGATTTAGAATTAAGCAGACAGAAATAGAGACATAGCAAGTGAGAGACTGATTGGACTGTTGCTGATTCCCTTGTGTCTGTTTGATTTAATTTAGCCATCTACTCTGTGTATCTCCATCTCTCTTTCTTTTGTCTATCTCGGCATTCAGAACAGCCTCAATCGCAAAATCAATCAGAGCTGAAAATGTTTGGTTCTTGACTGCGACTGAACATTACATGAATGTGTTTCCTTTTACGCTTTGCTTTTTATAGCTGGTGGTTGAAGGGTAGTTTTAGCTGTTTACAATGTTGGGGGTGGACCGTTATTCTTCCAAGTGTTCCGGCGATACTGTTGCAGATAGGGTGGTGGAAATAGATGTGTGGATCCTGGACATCTGTACACCAACTGTACAACTACTATAGATCTAGAATGGATCATTTCAATGCTTCCTTCTGCAGGGTTTATCTGATCCAGGACATCCAGAATGGGAACAAGGGCTGTGAGAACAACACAGGAGACGGTACGCTTCTCACCCCTTTAATCTGCCTCCACACAGCTCTCCGATCTGTCTCCATCCTTTCTCTCTTTTCAACTTCTTTCTCTCTATTTCTTCTTTATCGTCTCTGTTGTCCTTCTCTATTCTTACCTTAATTTTTTTTTTCATTTCTAGTGTCCTTCCTGCCTTCTTACCTTCCTTCTGTCCTTCCTTCCTCTATCCTTAAAATGTATGTTTTGTTCTTTTCTGTTTCGATTTTAGGGTTGGGGTTCCCTTTTCTCTGTTCATTTAGATTTTAGTCAACTTGCCAATTGTAGTTGTCAAGTGTTGTTGTTATGAACTTAGATCTTCCAGTTGTACATGTACTCTTACCTTTAAAGATGAGTCTAAAAGTTTGATTTCCCTTTATTGTTTGTGCTCACCAATACGTTATTTTATCTTAATGTCAATGCTTCTCACTTTCCGACTGACCTTCTCCCCGTCAATTTTTTTGTCTTCGTTTCTCTCTATTCCTCTCTCTCTCTGTCTCTTTCTCCCTCTGTATCTCAGTGTTAGAAGATTCTTTGTTGTTTAAAACAGGCTTTACTGAGAACTAAAGATAGAATGTTCGCATTATTTATAGAGTATGTCTCAACATCATGACATGGTTTGAGGAAAATATTAAAAAGCTGATTATGCGAAGTTTCTGCCGCACTACCATTTTTGTGTAGCTCTTATCACATTTAGCAAATCTCTCCTGAGACAACTGTTTTATATTCTATAAAAAAGCAGCTATATTGACACCACACACTATTTCAATCTCAAACTCACAATTTATGATCCCTCAGGTCTTTAAAAGATTATTATTCCCATTCAGCAGTCATCTTGGTTGTCCATTGATCACTTTTGATTAGACAGTGCAACATTTGTCATCAAAAGAACTTCAACACACGTTTTCCAGGTTTAAGAGGCTGTAACAAGTTTTCGAATTGTTGTCTCAATTAATCTGGGTTGTCTTTTTGCAGACCTGGTCATGCACCGCCATCGCTCCGTGATGGTGGGAGACGACGTGCTGCTCCAGTGTGAGTTTAGCTCCAACCTGGCAACCCCAGTTTGGACCCTGGAGGGTCAGGAGCTACAGGGCTACGGTCTGGACTCAGGCTTCAGGACCGGCACTGACGGCCTGCTCATCATCAAGGCCCGGGCCGAACAGACAGGACTCTACACCTGCCACTCCCTCGAGAACGGCGTCCACGTCGCCGTTATCACCTACAACGTAATCGTGCGCTCGGACCTGCCCCCCCCTCCGTCCGTTGTCCTGACCGAGGACACCGATGAGGATGGCACCTTCACCACTCCCCCTCTACCCACCCAGCCTCCCTCTACAGAGAGGCCCCTGCCACCACCCCCAGCCCCCCTGCCTCCCCGCTCAGAGCTGCTCTCCCCCAGGAACATGGAAGCTGTGTACCTGTCCCTGATCACCATCCTGGGGGGGCTGTGTCTGGTTCTCACCGTGGTTCTGCTCTATGTGGGTTTCTGCCTCCGGGCGGGACGCAGGGGAAAATACTCCCTACGGGCCGCTTCCGCCGCTTACCCAGACAGGAAGAGACACAAAAGGAACAGGAAACATCAGCGCAGCTCTTCCCACCTGGAGCTCAAGACCATCTCCAGCCACTGCAACGGCAACGGCACCTGCAACGGCGCCGCCAAGCAATCGAACGGAGGGTTCCTCCAGATCGTCCCAGGGGAGGGGCATTCGTCACCCAATAAGGATCCTCCTCCGCCGGCCCCGCCCCTGCCCCCGCCGTCACAGCCGTCCACCCCAGGGTGCGATTTCCCGGCCGGCCTGTCGGCCACGCTGCCCAGCGTCCTTCGGAGAATGAACGGGAACAGCTACGTGCTCCTGAGGCAGGGTGACGCGGACGCCACCTCCCCTCACTTCTACTCCTTCACAGAGGAGCTCAACCGCATCCTGGAGAAGAGGAAACACACTCAGCTGCTGCCCACGCCGGACGAGAGCTCCGTGTAGGGAAGGAGAGCACGCTCTCCTGGTGCTAGCATGCCCTGGTGACTTGGAGGACTGAACTGACTCCAACTGCTGCTGAAGTGCCTATTTTGAAGTCCAGACTTTATATCCATTCCATTCTGCCATCAGTGCAGATTGCCTTCACGGAGGGGACATTTGTCCTGTTGAGATTTTTGACTTTGAAATGTGGACACTTACTAACACCTCACAAACACAAGAAGAGTCCCATTCACACTGTACATGACCTTCCCTGTACACCCAGTGTCCTATCACAGTTCCCTGTCCCACTTTGAAAAGCCCGATGAAGGTGGCTCACGAAAGATAAGCTTGCCAATAAGAGACTGTGGAAATCTACCTCAGTTCAACAGAACTCCAGGCAAGCACAGTGTCAATAAGGCTCAGTCCAGGTCAATACTCTACTAGAGAACCCCCTGGAGAAGGGACGTTTGGGGGTCAATCTGTCTATCCTGGGCAGAATGACGCACATGTACCTTAACAATAACCATGGGAACCCCACTTTAGGAATGGAATGTTATGTCCATGAGAACAAAACTGGGCATCAATCACACGTAATGTGTTAAAAACGGAGGCGATTTTATTTTTTATTTTAAAGTCTACATGATTTTAAACAGACTTCATACAGAAAACATTTTTATACTGAGGTGCCACAAACTACTTGTTGATAAAACTAACTTCAGTAACAGCCAAAATATGTACATAGATATTAACAGGCCACTCTCAAACCAGGACACAGCTAAAGGAATCACCTGATAAAAAATATGTTTATTTTGTAAAGAACATTTACAGTATTAACAGTCTTGGTGCACTTTAAAAGCTGGTTGTGAAAGCCTTGTTACAGAGTGTTTCCCTACAATATTTGGGGATGCACCAACAGACACTTCAAGCGCAAGAGGGATTCTGAGGGACTGAACATCACAAGCACAGTCAAGAGCCAACAACGCAAGAACCAGGTCTGGGGCAAAATCTATGTTGCTGCTAAGGAACATCATGAGGTAAGCAGTGTTGACTCCCCGGAAGCACGTTGTTCCTCACAGGCAAGCTGCCAGCCAAGCACTTAGATTAAAAGTCTCAGAATCCACCCTTGTCCCACACGCATATTTCAATGAACAAACATAGAAAACAATCCCAACTCAGTTCAAACATCACACTGTATTCATTAAGCCATATCCTGTTGTTTGACACCCGTGAAGATATGTCAGCTCCCTAATGAACCTTTTGATGAGCCACTGCCACAGCAGCCCTACACGGCCACAGTCATCACAGACAGACAATTTGGAATGAACTTTCTGAGTCATACTCTCACAGTTGAGATTTAAGGTTTGGGTAATGGTCTGGGCTAGGTTAAATACCTGTTTGTAGTGTGTTGTGCGCCTGTCGTCTCCAGAGTAGTTAGGGAGGGATGGATGAGGAGGGACACAGTGTTATGATGACCAATCATTTCACCCGATAGTGGGTGTGTTTCTTTCTAGAGAATAGAGAGTGTCACATTCAGTAAAGCAGGCCGTGACAACATAATTGCTACAGGCAGAGGGTGAGATGGGACGATAACACCGCAGCACGTTACACACGTAGCGAGGCTGATACACCTCAGGTGTCCCCAGCCTCGCTGTTCTCCTTGTCTTGTCCCTCCTGTACTTGAATTCTAAACGAAAAATACCAACATTCTCATATTTCGCCGGGGTTCTCACAATTTTCGACAAATTCTTGATATTTTCTTCCTTGACTTTTCTTCTCCAAAATTACCCCTCTCTTTGCGTCTTCAGAAGCTAGTCCAGAGAGAGTTCTCTCTCCTCTCTTAGTTATGCTAATTACGACCGGCCACACAAGGTGCCTCTACTTGCTTTCCCTACTGGGAGAAAGGGATGTGCTAGAGAGAGCCTTGACCGGTATCTCTCAGTAAGATGGCCTCCAGAGATGGTGTTATTTTGGTATTCCATTAGACCCTTGAAAAGGAGAGGAACTCTCGCATGCTGGACCAACTTGAAAATACACATTTGCAAACATACCTGTCAGCAAAGCCGTTGAAACACACGCACCGGTTTGTTCTCCGTTACGCACATGCACAAACACGCGTACACAAACTGTTTATTGAATCAAACAAGCCGGGACAAGCATGTGATGTTTTGATAGATTTGTGTTCGCTGCTGTGATCCTGCAACACTGGGTGGTTGGGGGCCAAACTCCGCAGGGTGATGGCATTGATCTCAGAGATGAAAGCTGAAGAAGCTGACCGACTATCAGAGAGAGTTGCATTCATTAGGCTTTTGTCCACTCGGCCTATCAACGCACACTCTGGTGGAGAGATTTAAGAAGGGCTGACCGTTTTATTTGCACAGTTAATATGGTGTATTCCTGTGGGGATGCTTAAGCACATGGCTCAGTGGGACAGGTCTGATGCTAACCATAGCTCTTTCATCTCGTTGCATGCGTTATTTTTCATCTCCTCAACAGACATCAAAACAGGAAGGGAAGCAGAATACAGAGGCCTTTTTTTAATGTGGGTGTACTTGTTTTTCTCTCTCCGCTGTTGCTCTCTCCCCACATCCTCTCTCCACCTCGCCATCTCTTCATTTTTCTCCCTCCAACAGGCCTGAGAAGTGTTGCTGGTCAAACGGGATCTCCATCTCTGTTTTCCTGCATCTATCGTTTCCTGCAAGATTAGCTGACCGGCGGGGGGAGGTCTGGCTAGAGAAGACTCCCTCTGAGAGGGCTGAGCAGCTTCTCATAACCATCGCTGGACAGCAGGATCATCCTGAGCACAGCATCCTTTGTTCAGGGGAGAGGGGGAAATCATTCTCAATGTTGCTGTTGTTTTTGATAGGACAGCAGGGCATTGTGGGTATTTATATGCATGCTTCTCTGTAGGGGTTACCAGAAGTCCCTCCCCCCCTCCTCCTCCAATCAGTACGGTTGATTAGGTGTCACATCTCCACCCCTTTTCTCTTGGTCGACACAATATTAAACCCACTAATGATGATGACCCACTGGCTCATGTATTCCTTGAAGGAGAGGACAAAAGTATTTATTTTGCCATTTTGTACTTTGTTGTTTTGGAAAGCCACTTGTGTGGCCCTCTGGTGTGTGTATGTCTCTGTCTGTTAGTGTTGCACTAGTCTGATACACTGTAGAGGCATGATAGACTACAGCATGCAGAGAAATGTTTCTCACCACTCATTTACCATGTTTGATTTAGATTTGATTAGTCCTAATTTGTTCAAATTAGCTTTCTCATCGCGGCTCGCTTAGTAAAATCCCCGACTGTTTATGCACGACATTATATTTAACTTGATGAATACATTAAACTGCCAATGAACTCAATGTCCTCTAGTTATCTTAAGGCTTTCAGCTGCTCACTTATTGTATATGTGGGTCATTCACATTTCACACTCAGAAATTTTAATTAAACTTTGATTCATCCTCTTTGCCTTAGTCTCTTTCAGTAACTGTGTTTGTGACATCAGTGACTACAAGTAGAGAGAAGTGCGGAAGACACTGTCAAAGAAATGGACACAGCTGGGTACTAGGCATTATGCAAAGGAAGCCGTTTGCTAGTATATTGGAATCAGGCCCTGGAATGCAGCAATGGTGTTTGACAGCTCTGTAAAGGCAGTACCTCAGAAGTTGCTTGTAATATTTCGGAACGAAGGACAGACACGCATGTCAGTCGTTATCTAGAAGTTCAATCATGTTTCACATGAAATCGAAGAGAGAGGTGACCGTCTGATGTAATGACAACAAGAACAACTTGATCTGTATGCTACGTGGTTTCCTAGAAGAAGAAAAAAACTGCTGTCGTTCACTCACAGACCCCAACACAGTGCCGTGTTTTCACAGTGTTGGACCTTGGAATCTCAGAGACCTTGAGTGCCTTTAGTTGCATAACATCAGTACACCATATTTAGTGGATCAACAGCCGGCCTTGTAGAGGAGCATGGACACTCAGCCTCACTGGAGGCTCCATAGACACTGGGTCAGAGAGACAGGAGCCATGGTCTCTCGGTGGGCTTTGGTGTCCAACAGCAGCTAATAGAGGGACAGGGACTCCTAAGGGAACATAAGGAGGGAAAGTTAAAGTGTGTGGGGATATCGGACTCATACACCAGGGTTTCTAACCTTCCCAGAGCGCAGTGAAGAGATGAGAAGTGGATGAGCCCCTGAGGAGAAATGGGTATAATCTGATCTTCCTCTCATGTCCTTCCAGCATCCACCTCATTAATTATTCCTCTGTTCTCACTTGACCAAGCCTGTCGCTGGAGCAATGGAGGGGTTTTGTAAATACATGCACACAGATACACACACACAAAGTGTTTGTCATGCACAGCTTGTCATCTAAACTGCTGTAGGAGTTACAATGTTGTGCATCCCATTACTATGTGACTGCCAATTTGTCAGAGGTGGAGAGATGGCATTGACATGATGAGAAATGACAATCCATTGGCCACACATACACTCACACGTATACAATGGGCTGCTGACATTTTATTCGATTATAATAGTCAGGACTGGATAATACGACAAATGAAACATGAGTCATAAGATTATGGAAGCGCACTTCAAAAATGCTCTATCAAATTTAAGTGTATACGTAGTTATTATGAGCTAGCTGATGATTACAAGAAGTACAGTTTGCTGCCAGTGCAGTAAGGAAATTTAACTCGGGATTCTTAAAATAATAATGTCATTCACGGAAATTAAGTCACTAGATGATCTATTTGTACTAGAAAAATGTCCAACTAGATTTAAAATATTGAAATAAGATTATTTAATTCAGTTGCACACTTTTTGCTGTGCAGTTTAAGAATAGCAGGACAAGCATAGAGACGTCTTATTGAAGAAAATATTGGCAACAAAATTACAGTGTTTCTATTATTTTTGTCTGTAAAAGGAAACAGTGTCTATTCGTGTGTCCAGATTTGGTTAATTGTTGGTTGTTGCGCAAATCATTGAGCCCCTACAGTTTTCAAATACAATCAGAGTATGTTTTGTTGCCAGATTGAGATTGGGGGTTATGTGTTATGTGACTGTCCCCATGGAACCCACTGGGTGGGTTCTATGTCCCAAACTCATTCCACAGCCAAGCCGAGTAAGAAACAGTGCACTCTTCTTTCCATAAACAAACAGATACTGTTGCCGTCACATGCACTGACGCACCCCTCTCTCTCTACCTCTTTCCTCCCAGACCGGTTTGACGTGGAAAGAAAGCCACGCGTCTCTGCTGTCACACACACACTCCTCTATCAATCTGCTCTTTATCATCTTCCTCCTCTGACTAGCTGTCACATCCCCTGTCTCTCCCCACCAGCTAAACAAACAAGGAATCTCAACACTCTAAAGTGACTTCCTCGCTCCTTTCCTTCTTTCCTATACCGATATTCCTCGATAGTGAGATAGTAGTAGGAGGCCGCCAATCTAAGTCTTGTTTCAGTAGTACAGACAACGGCACAGTAAACACTACAGCACAGTTGTCTTTGTGAAACAATGCCAAAAAGGAGGCAAGGAGAGCAATCCAAACTAGATTGTTGCGACACATCCTCGGAATCCGATCTCATAGCTATCTTAAACATCTCCAACCCCTATCTTCCGAGCCATTGTGACATACTTTTTTGACGGCTGTGTGTCTGGTTCTGTGATAACTACTATCTAGATAGGTATGTTAATTGAGGCCTACTATAGCACATCGTTTCAGCTGAAACTTGTGAAGGGATTATTATCATGTCTTGGTGCCGTTGTCATGCATTACAAGAAACAACTCAGACTTAACATGCATGGTGATTAGAGAGAAAGACCCAGACAGTCATTGTAACAATGTGGTATTTCAGATGGAGTTTGAAGAGAAACGGATGATCAGTAAACCTTTGCACCTCAAATATTGACTCTGGGTAAATATCCCCCAAAGTAAACCTGGCCACCATTGATGTCTGACCCCCTCTCGCTAAGCTGTTGTGAGTGTCGTGACTCCTGGGATGTGTGTGTGTGTGTGTTTGTATGTACGTGTGTATGTGTATAACATTGTGAAACTATAAAACCAGTTTGGCATTGATTTATCTCACTCCTTTGCAGTTCATATGCAGATGGCACCATCTACTGGATATCCTTGCACCTCTATCATTTCAACACAGGAGGGCAGAGCAAGCTTTCTGATTAATACACCATCATATAGCTACTGTTGAGTACAACTGAGAGGTGAAATATTCAGCTCTTCCCAGTCCTAGTATTACGTGTCTGAAGTCAACGTGAACAACAACCAAAACAAGCACGAACGTTCATATGAAATCATACCAAATCAAGATGCAACACTCCAGCCATTCTATGCTCATCATCAGAACGGAGACATCACGCCTTTTTTTATAGACCTCCCTTGCAAATCCGTAGTCCACCAAAATCTGACGTCTTGAACTAAACACGTGCTGAGGCAAGATGTGTCTGGTGACTTTCAGACGGCGTGCGGACGTCAGGTCTCTGTCCAGTGTGGAAGCTCCACTCACACCCTCCGCACCGGCTAAAGCCTGATCCTCATGGCAGGGTGTGACATCTGGGCTGGAGAGGATCCCTGAGCTGCTCCAGGATGGATTACATTTCTATATTTATGATGAGGGGAGGGGAAGGGGGGCTGAAGCCAGCTAGCTCAAATGGGGGGGGGGGGAGGTTTGGTTAGACGCTGTGATTTGCTTAGTAATGACAGAGAAAGCGAGGGATGGAAGGAAAGAAAGAAAAGAGAGAGAGAGGGAGACAGACAGAGCGTGACGCAATCAAGGTTGGAAAATTGAATTAAAGTGACAGAGTTTGTTTTCATGGCTATAGTTGAATTAGGGGCCGAACAAATAGGGGCCTTAAAGGAATTGAATGTTCGATGCAAAACGCCCGCCTGTAAAGCTACAGATAGTGATGGATGGAGAGGGATATAAACCATGCAGAGAATCAAAGGTTACTCATTCATTTACACACACAAACACACTTTGTTCACATGCACAACCACCCACACGCATGCTCGCTTAACCAGTCATGGGGTCCCTCTCTTGTTTCCCGAAGTGTGAAACACAATCAACAGTAGGAAGGCAAGGCCATTTCGGGCTTCAGTGAACTGACACTCTTATTTAAACACACTGGATGAAAAAGTCAGACAGCAGAGGTGTGTGAGTATGTGTGTGTCTCGTATGTGCATGTCATTCTCCAAAGCCATTTGTTGTACATTTTGGAGCAGCAAAACAGTGCACCAGGAAAGTCTGTTATGAACAATACAAACCACAATGTCAGATCTCTGGCATGTATGTTATGTATTGCCTCACAGTCACATCCAGAGAGCAACATGTGCCAGAGGAACCATAGATGATTACTAAATTCCATTAGGATTCATAGTGGTCAAATGAGCTCCTGGGTTGAGTGTTACTCATAAAAATACACACACAGATGTTTAATTGAGTTAAAGGACCCTTCATCCTGTTCTAGTATTTATCTCTTAATGGAGTTTTTCTGCGGCCCCTAGAGGGGCTTAACCCAGTTACAAACCCTCTGACACACACACACATCTGCACAGATACACACACAAATGCACACACACAAATACACACACCACACACACACACATATGCACGCCCAGACTCATCTTGGTGTAACTGTATTCCCTTGTGGGGTAACACCTCCGGTGATTGATTAATGGGATTGTAGGGGGTGCTAATGACTGTGTGTGTATGTGTGTCTGAATATCAGTGCGTGTGTGCGGCTGCGTGTGTGTAGTTATGTTTATGTGTTTGGTTGTTTGTGTGTTTTTTCACTCTGTACCTGCTATACAATCAGTGATGCGTGCACCTGTGATAAATATCTGCATTGCAGCAATGTTGTCCTCTTCAACAGTCTCATCTCCCCAATCAATACCTGGTCAAATAACCAATGATTCACTTAACAGGTTGGATAACAGAAGCCATCCTTTGCCAGGGCCGTTCCTATTTCACACAGTTCCAAAAAGCAACAAAAACAGCAACACTATGTTTTGTAATAGTTGTAGTCCAACATTTGCACATAGACTACAAGGCATACATTAAAGAGTGCTCTTTTACCATTGCAATGCTACAATTGAGGTCTGGAGGTTAGACGTTCTGTGGTTGACATTAGTACAGCCTTTAGAGAACAGAGAGGGCTTTCTTTTTGAATTCTTATTCACTTCACCCTTTCCCCATGCCTTCTGGTTCACAAATGCAGAAGATATGTGAACTTCCTTTGCTCTGAAAACTACCCAGAGGTGGCTTTTGCCAGTCTTCATGCTTTTAGGATTTAGCATTAGTTATCTGTGCATCTGCACATGTGTGTCAGCGTCCATGATGATTACAAGTTGATTGCTTCAAGAAGCCACTGAAGGTTCAAGAAAACCACTGAACAACTTCTGCTATAGCATGTAGGAAGAGAGAAGAAACATAAAACTATGAAACACCAAACATATTTGGGCTCGATTTGAAAAATAACAGGAAGCAGAGAAGCAGAGCTCTGCATTCTCCACACACACCATCGAGAGATAAACTTTACAAATAAAGCTTGAGCCTGGCCCACCCTGACATCTGTGGGATTCAACTTAATAAAATCACTTCCAGATTTCAGCTCAGGCGTGGTGCGTGTCACAACAGGAAAGCATGTGTGTGTGGGTGTCTGTTTTCATGTGTGTGCGTTGTTGTACAGTATGATGTGTGATTAGTGATTACATTTTTTTAACTATTTGCCAAAACAAAACTTCTTCTTTCACATCAATTAAGAAGGCATGGCTATTGTTAATCTCACAGAAATGGGCAAAGCTTGTTCAGGTGGTAGACTCAGAGGGATGCTTTGCGTCAGTCAGCAATACCACTGTCATGTTACTGTCTAATCACCCTCACCAACGTTACCAGGGTGGGCAGTCTAATACCTGAACTCTCATGCTCCTCTGATATTGCCGCCAAGTACGATTCTTACAAATGTTCATAATTTTTATTGTTCCCTCCATGAATCCAGCCTCCATCCTTGGTGCAGCATTTTCTATCTGTCAGGCGGAATTATGGACCTTGTTTCTGACGTTAAGATGAAGTCAGAAGTTGGGTTTCTCGTACAGACACTTCATTGGCTCAATCATATGATGCTAAAAGTACTACCACACTCTCCTGGCTGAACAATTCTGGAACATCAAGGCATGTTTGATTATTAGTGAGGCATGTCCTGGAAAACAAAATGGCCCTGTTAAACTAAGGACAAAGGTGAGTTGCATAATGTTGTAGTACTGTCAGTACAGGGGTTGGATTTCTTTCTGAATGATCTGTTGCTTAGTGGATGGAGGAGCGGGTCAGTTGTGTAGAGAGGGATTTGATGGTTCTAAAATCAGAGGCTCCTCTCCATCTTCTCCTTTCCTGCTTCCTGCCTTCTCGTTTCATTCTCTCTCATCTCTGCCCTTCTCTGGTCTTTTGTTCTCTCCTGGTCCCTCTCTCACCTCTGCCTCTTCCTTTTTTCACTCCAGCCACTATGTTTCTCCGACTTTTCTCCTCTCACCTCACAGCAGCGGGCCAAATGTGTGTGTGTGTGTGTGTGTGTCTGTGAGTGTGTGTGTCTGTGTGTGTGTGTGCTCAAGTGGCTAAGTCTTGACTCAGACATCCTCTCCGGCATTCATCTAATTGATTTCTATGGCCAGTGATAATGGTGACATTTCACAGGTCAAACACCTAAATGCCATTGAGCACAAACAAACACACACACACACAAACTCCCTCTCTCTTTCACACACACACACTTAGGGCACCCCTGTTTTGAAGAGTGAAGAAAAAAGGAGGGTGGGAGATACAGTGGGTGGAGTCAGACAAGCAGAGGTGAGAGAGCACGGAAGATTAGAGAGAAGTGATGGAAGAGGGTAGAGGAGAGAGTGTCTTCGTTAAAGTAAAGAAACGGAGAGTCCAAGACAGTTTTACTGTTGCCCTTTCCTCAGCCAATCAAAACTGTTCCATCTGCTGCTCAACAAAGGCATTTTGTTCAACAAAGCATGACTAATTGTGTGTGTCTAATTCAGTTCATGTGAAATCTGATTTCTTCTCCCAAGCCATTATAAGGTTAGTGAACTCTGACCTGAAAACAAACTGAATTAATGGTCGCAGGGGCATTTAATAATGACTATGTTATGACAAATTCTTATCTTACATAAATGTTATACATTTATACATAATGTATGTTTATGATCCCTCGGATTAACAGAGAAAGTAAACTAACTCTGTCAGATATGTACTTACAAAAGTGCATCTTCAGCACAGAGTGTTTGCATTGACACAGAATAGCATTGTGCTTCTCTCTTCCGGCCCAAAATGCTCATCTGTGCAATGCTTGTTCCTGGGAATGTGCAAACATTTACTGCCACGCTTGTTGCTAATTATACACACACAAACACGCACACAGTTAATGTATCTGGGTCATTTCCCTTTCAGAAGAGTTGTTTTTAAAATCTGATATAGCCCTTACGGAAAGAAAATATATTTGCCAATATGTGATTTGAAATACATTTTTATATATTGTAATATATTATTTTCCATTACATTGAGCAATATATTAAATATGGAAATACATGGGATATTTTAAATATATGTACAATTATATGGAAAGATATATTGTACAATGCATGTGTACATATATGAGAAAATGCCCATACAATGTACAGACATATGGTGATGTTTACATTTAGTCATTTAGCAGACGGTCTTATCCAGAGTGACTTACAGTAAGTTACAGTAAGTACAGGGACACAGGGACACAGGGACCCCGGGGCAAGTAGGGTGAATTGCCTTGCCCAAGAACACAGCTTCATTTTTGTGCTGCCGGGAATCAAACCGGCAACCTTCTGATTCAACGGCAGTATTTCAAATGGAATCCCGATTCAAACAGTACCACCTGCTAACTGAAAATGCGCCCCCAAATGCATAAATACCGTAAGATTGACATTTATTTAGGGGGAAATGGCTAATTCAAAAGACGTTTGCTGGAAGCGATCAGTGTCAGAATATATTTCCATATAATATATAATAATGTATATATAATATATAAATAATAATATTTTTCCATGTAATTGTACCTATATTTAAACTATATTCCACAATATATTAAACACATATCTGTTCATATATTTAATGTATATCTTTCCATATAATTAGGATTCCCCTGTAAGGAATAGGCTTTAAGGTGACTTCCCCCTGAAGTACCCATTTCAAAGTTTCACCTTAATATGTGAAAATATGACTGAATTAGAGCTTTTTGAGCTTGGACCAAATGTGACTATGATTGCCTAGGAGAAACGTCTTATTTTATTATTCAGTAACTGAACACTGCAAGGTCTAGATCTTGGAATGGTTCAATTGGATGTGAGGTTGTGCTGGTAGACGAAGGGTTCCAGGTTCAACTCTAGGCATAGGCATTTTTGTTTTGTTTTGACAAAACAGTTTCTAGTTTTCTGGTTAATTCCGGTGTAACTATCTAATATGTCAATTTTACAATATTTTGCCATTTTGAAGGAGGAATCCGCCATTGCTGCTTGCAGCTATATTTTTTTACATATAGTTAAAATATATTCTACCATATATTAAACATACATGTGACACTATATCTTTACATACATTACCAATACATTTTCCCATATAAATCGGAATACATTATGGTGGTATTTATAGATATAAAATTGCATATATTTTGAGATATATAAGCATATATTATATATTCATGTTGAATATGTTGCAATGTATCGTACAATATAAATGTTAAATCCCATATATGGGCATATATTGCCTAATATATCACATGATATTTTCCAATATACTGCAATATATTTTCCGTCCGTAAGGGAGTGGTGGATGTATTGTAAGGAAATAAACATGTGCCATTTAGCGCAAGAATGCATACAGTGCACTGTACATGTAACTTCATACGGCAACCCTTGCCACACAAATGAATGCATGTGCCGTGACACCAGAGTGTGTTCCATATGTGTGCAAGTTGGTGAGTCACCCTGGCATTTGGAACAGCTCGCAATAAAAAGGTCAAGTCCGTCGCAATCAATGTTTTCTAGGTTTCTATGCCATGAGTTTAAACATGAGTATAAACCCAAATCCTGTTGACAGGCTTTCTCTCTCTCTCTCTCTCTCTCTCTCTCTCTCTCTCTCTCTCTCTCTCTATATATATATATATATATATATATATATATATATCTCTCTCGTGCACGTGCGCAAAGAGTTGTCCAGTCAATGTGGTCAAACATGTTATGTACTTTATCTAACTTGAGAACAATAATGGGGAGTAGGGGGGACATTAATGTCAGACTGATGAGTTAGTGAGATGTTGCTTTTGACCTTCTACTGTGGAAATGTGTTTGTACAGTATGTGTGTGTGTGTCAGAATCAGAATAAGCTTTATCCACGTAAGTTTGCACAAACAAGGAATTTACTATGGCAGGAAGGTGCATACAGTAAATATATACGAGTTTTAAGTGTAAAATGTAGAAAATATTAAATGTAGAAAGTGTATATGTGTGTGTTTGGAGAGGCAAAAACAGGCTTGACATTATCCTGATGTCCCAGATCATCCTACACAACCTCCATCCTTTCATTCTTTAAATACCACTGAGAAAAGTGAGATATGGAGAGGGAAAAAAGGAGACACACGTAGACAAACACACAGACAGAACAGCACAGACGTATGCAAATGCAAGGCTCAAAATGTACATACATGTTGTTACCCAAAACTATGACAAAAGTTCATTTGAGGCCAAGGTAGCATTAGGATTCCCCCCCCCCCCCTTTGGGCCCCTTTGCTCGTTAATGGCCGTGTCTGCTCCCTCCTAATTACCATCCTATTTATTTACTGCATATCCCATATCAATAATGAACAATTGAAAATATTCACTTTTGAAGTTGGTGTTCAAGTAATCCACATGGGATTACTTTTAGCTCTCGGTTTTCAGTGATGTTTGGTAAAGTTTTGTTTATGTTATTTTACTCAGAGAGAAAGTCGTTAGGCTGTGATTACTTTATGCCACAGCTGGCTACAACACTGCATTCTCTTCTCAGCTGGAATGATGCATCACCAGAAAATACATCTCCTTCTTTTGGACCTCCAGATAACCTGCAGCAAGATGCAGGGAAGGCATGAAGGTAGGTGGAGTAAGGAGACGACTGCTCCAACATGAAAAATTAGACTATGCGTCTGTGTATGGGACAATGTTTATGGGGATCCTCATCTATAGACCATCCCACCTCTTGGAACCGTTGAAGAAAGCTTGCCTGATTTCCATGTACATAGAGTAGCACAGAGCAGGAACAGCTCCTAATAAGCTCCTAATAGTATTCATGAAAGAGGAGGTTGTCAGTGTCAGGTATTAATTATGCCTGGTGTGTGTATGTGTGTGTGTGTCTGCCGTGTGGGTCTATATGTTTGCGACTGTGTATCTACTGCCTCAGCACTTTGCCAAGGTGTCATATACTTCCTTACTTCCCAGTATTTCATTTACTGTAGGTTTGGGTTAGAAGATAGCAGAGCAAAGGATGTATTAAGGAATGCATGTATAGTAGGCCTTATCATAATACTCTGTTTTGTTGGGAGTAAACTTTCCTGGGTGGGTCTCACTAGGCAAGATGGACTTATGTTCTGTCATGCTGAGTATTTATTCAAGCAGAGCAGACACACATCGAATACAAACACACACAAACAACAAACACACATGTACTGTATACACACACCAAACACACACACCAGCAGGGGTCCAGTCATCCCAACAGATGAGGCAGACGAGGGGATGAGTCTGGAGGGTGGTGGAGCACAGTGGATGAGAAACTGCAGAAGGGCACAACAATGGGAAAACATCAAAGTGGACTTGTGGTCCATTTGCATGGTATGTTGTTTATACAACAGGCACAGCAAGCAACCATAAATGGACGGGAACTCTCTATCTCTTTTTAACAAACAACAGAGTTCCAGAATAGAACTCCAGAACAGAGTTCTTTCTGCCCCAGTTCTCACTTTCCCAGCCATCCAGATTCAGTTTTGTGGACAAAGGACTTAATATTGTATTAGCTAGCTTGCCTAGTGAGGAAGCCAGTGCCGAGTCTGAGAATGCTCTCAGTGTTCTCTATCTTCACGCTAGTTAACCATTATGGAATAATGTACACTCTTGCCTCACTCACTGACATAGCAACTCTAATTGGGCGCTGGGCAACGATGTCAGCATGGTTGATGAGTTAAAGGTTCAAAACAAGGATGGATCGCATTCTTTGTCTGCCTCATTGTTCTTCTGCGTTGTTATTTGTACTTTTTGGCTGTGGGACATGTTTTCTGCTGCGGCAGCAACATTTTAATTGAACTGTTTATATTATGTAATAACACTCTCCATAGGTTGAACTGAGCACACATTTATCCTACTTTGCCCTCTACAGTTCACTAAACACTTGTGAAATGAGGTAAGTTAGTCTTCAAAGGGTCTGTTGGGTTCTGGTGATGTGATTCCAGGCACCTGAGAAGGAGTGAACAACCACTGTCTTTTCCTTTTTTGGAATCAGCAGATTACATTGTGCACAGCGGAGAGAACCTGGTAGCATCATGCATACAGAGAACTCCGTCCAGGCGTCTCACCTGTTCATAAGACCTCACTATTGTTCTCTCTCCTCTTTAGTGTCCAGTGCCCCCTAGCTGCATAATGCATGGTCATCCCTGTACTAAGCCCACAGGTTGACCCCAAATGCAAGCTATCTCCTACAGATCCCAAGGGCAGAATTATATACAGATGTACTTGGCAGAGTTGTACACTATTCAAAACTGGAAGAGCTTGGCCCCAAAGGAGAAGAACGCAGCGATCTGCCTGTGTAGTTTATGGCCAGCTGTGGTAGACAAAGATCATAATCTGGTCTGCCACCCAGGTTTGCTGAAGCCTGGTCACAGGACCAGGACCCTGCAGGCCCAGTGGATGTGTGTGTCGTATGATCTATGCTGAGCTGTGATGGGGCCTTGGCTAACTTATCTTAACCCAGGATCCTAAAGGACTTAACACTTGCAGAACTAGATATTTGGCTGATGCTTCAGTCAACCATACAGACAGCCTCAACATGTCCAGCTCCTCATGTCTGTGGCCAGCTGTGGTAAAGGTTCCCAAGATGAGAATTTCAAAATGTCCGCCATCCCTCACAGTCCCCCCTCAAGGACCCCCATGTCTTTTCTCACGGTCTTAGCCCAGCCGCTGGGGAATACTGTACATGGACACAGACTACTACACTCTCTCGCTCTTTAACACACACACACACACCACAAACATGTTGTATTGTAACATGTCTACACACAGCAGCACATGTACTAGCACAAGCAGACAGAATCAAATGTCTGACTGAAAATGATCATCAATCAGAATATGGTCATAAGATTGGATTTTTATTTGGTTTCTAATATGAATGATATTTCCTGCTGATGCGCTGGGATGCATCGTCAGTGACAGATTCTGGGATCATTGGGTATGTGGGGTCTGTCATCATCAATATCAGACCACCGTGCCCAAGCAAGCCGGCCAGGGATGATCAGACCCCTGCTTGCATTCCAGTGGCATTCACTCTTCCAAAGCGATTAATACACACAAATGATGTATATATTTTGTACAGTACATTTATGGTTTGAGATGGATGTAAGTTTTAACCCCCTCCCCTCCGCCCTCCTGCCCCCCCCCTCCCCTCCACCCCTCTAAAAAGATCCAAATGCGTACTACAATGTGATGCTTTTAATAACAATCTATTAAACGTGGAATAAGTAGCACAGCAATGATTAAACAAATCCACTCTTGCACAAGCCCTGGAGACTGCCAAGGGCAATGATCTTTTTGTGCATACTGTACACACACATGCGCGCACACACACACACTGTGAATGCAGAACTGTTTACAGAAAATTGCTGTGTGAGCTGCAAATCAGAAAAGACTCATATATAATGTTTCCAGAAGAAGGAATAGGTCTGCCCTCAAAGCTCATGGCCAAAGATTCCTCAACTTCACATCTTTATTCCGGCTTTCTCTTTTCCTACCTCCCCAACCTCCAGCCTAATGACATACTGTTGAAGCTTAAGTTACCATTGGTACAATATGGGGCCATAGAATATTTGCACGTTTAATTTAAGCTGGAAATCCTTTTAGTATGGCTGAAAATGTGACTGAGATGAACCATGGAGATGGTTTAATTGGAAAAAGAATTGTGAAAGAAGGAGAGAGGGAGGGGGAGAGGAGAGGCAAGGCGAGGAGGGGAGGGGGTATGAGGGAGAATTAAAAGGAATGCGAGAATATGGATGGATGGAGGGAAAAGAGAAGCAGAGGGAGAGATGGGGTAAACTGGGAAGAAGAGAGCGAGAAGATATTGGGAGGAGAAGCGGTTATAGATGCCCTTATGGAGGGGGCAGGAGAGAAAGACTGTGGGAGGTGAAGGAGAAGGAGAGGTGGGGCTATGTTCTTGATGAAAGGGACAGGAGAGAGGGAAAAGTGGAGTGAGGAGAAAGAGGAGAGGGAGGAGGAGGAAAAGAGGAGGCTGTTATGTGTTTGGCAGCAGGACAGGATATAATGTGTAAAGAATTGGGGGTCAGGCAGAGTTCAGTGGTGACTTCGGCATCATTCACCCTCTGATGTGGACTGGACTGTTAACCGAAAGAATTACCATTTATATGTGCTATACAAAATTGTTGATGTAGGCAAAAAACGTTGAAATATCCAGTTTGGTCTAGCAACATCCATTTTTACTCATGTTAGTGTAGATTACTTTACGTCCCATAGGAGAGTTACATTGGGCTATAGACAGTAGTTATTTTATTTCTGATAGCCAAACACAGGCTAAGGGGGAGATGGCCGGAGGTGGGGATATGGGCTATGTGTGTGCATTTCCCCACCTAAGAGAAGGGTAGTGTAGTTAGTTGAGGTGATCTTTTTAACATCCTGATGGAGACCCAACGGAAGAACAGGATATCACTCAATCTGGTTACTCAAATAGGGTCTCAAGTTTGTCCTAAGCGCATATACTTAACATAGTACGAATGATTTAAAAGTAAATTTGGCAGGTTATAGGCAACATTTGAACACCCAATGTAGCTGAATGTCTAAGCAACAACAGCAGTCGGAGCCTTATATTTTGAACAGAACGATGATCGCACAACGCCGGTCGAAGTACCCCCTCTCCGAGCCCCTGCCCTCCCCTCCACCAAACCTTGTCGCTCCGGATCAGCAGTCGAGCCCTGACTAGAGCAGCAAGTGCGTCCGCGTACGGTCGCGCGCCTAGTCTCCGTTCATATTGCCGGTGGCGCTTGTTCATGCTCGCAGGCTGAACGGCGGAGATGCCTACCATTCGATACTACGGCGCGTGAAAGAAAAAAGCTTGAGAAAGCTTGAAGCGAATCTGTTACGACTGCGATCGGACGTGTCTACAGACTGGCAGAAGTGTAAACAAAAGAGCAGACTTTAGTTTGAGTGAACATCATTCGACTTCATACAGCAATTGTGTCTAATTAAAACAAAGATCACGGGAAATCTGTGCGATTCATTGTTGCAAGAAACAGCTTGCGAGGTGAGTTAAGTTTCTTGAATACCAGTACTCTTTTATTGTTTTTCTTTTAAGATGCTTCTGACTCCACTGTAGTATTAGTACATGTGACCACAGTGTGTGCCTGGCATGCATTTCTTTTGAATAGCCCTTAACAAGCCTCTAAAAACTTACAAGCAGCTTGGGGCGTGGAGTCCAGTCCTTAGTGTGTCCTTAGTCTGTTTTGCTGGATATGGAGCCTATCATTTAAAGAGACATCGGTTTACACATGATATAGTGGTACAGAAAGTGGATCTTTTTCAGTCTAACATTCAGAAGTCTTATTTCATGTTTAAAAAGCCATTGTGGTCCTTGAGCAGCAGTGTCCATCACAATACTGTCTATTAAATTCTGCTTAGACCAGAGAAAAACGTGTCTAGTCGCTTTCAGATGGTGCAATACTTAATTTACAGTGCTCATCAGTGGCTTTCTCACAGTGCAACTGATGTGACTGCTTTTTCAGTCATTGTACACCATTTCCTAATTGCACTTGCACAAGTATGTAATTGAGCAACTTTGAATAGTTCTTCATTGTGAAAGCTCTGCTTGTCAGTACTTTGTGTTGTGTCTGTGTGTGTGTGCCTGTGTGTCCGTCCGTCTGTCGTCCTTGGTATACATACGGCTCACAAATGATCAAATAGCTAGCATTTCAGTGGTGTACCTGGCCAAAGCAGCGTTTACAAGAGGTGGTCTGTTGCGGTCGTGAGTCAGATGCTAAGATTGAATTAATGGTGCGGTCAAGGGAGGGAGGAAGCAAACTGACAAGCAACACAATGACACCTGGGATGTGTAGCCGGTGTAGATCGGTTAAACTCACTCCTCATGTGTGTATACTGGCCACCCTTGCCAGTGAATCGCTAGCTTTTTGTTAGCGTAGCTGGTAGTGATCGCTCTTGAGATGTCGGAGGTGGCGGGTTCGAACCCAGGTGCCAACATCCCAACCTGCGGAGACTCATTTCCGGGAGGTGGCTTCCCCCCCGGGGCGCAATCCGGACGCATGATGTACCCCCTCATCCAGCCCGTACAACCCCCCCCCCCCCCCTCCCCCCCGAGACGCTATCAGGACGCACAATATGCACCTTTATCTACCAGAAATGACCATTGGACAGTCTCTCGCTCGCTTTAAATACAAAATCCCCGATTTCCGGGAGATTGTATAGCATTTGCGGGCGTCAAGGAGCCACTATTAAAATGCGGGAGACTCCCGGAACTTCCGGAAGACTTGGGATGTCTGCAGGTGCGGGCGAACGTCGGGCGAGTGTACCTCCAAAGGAGCCGTGGCCACGTCTGTTGAATATGTATGTCTGAGGGTGTGTGTGTGTGTTTGTGTGACAGACTCTCTACACAGCTGTTTCAGTGTGTGTGGTGGGGGGTGGGGGGGGTTCTGGGAAATTGCAGCCCAATGCCATGGGAACACACTCACATTTCAATACAACTATTCTAAAATCCTTGCCAGGAATTTTTACTCCGTCTACCCCTAATGCCGTCTCCAGTTGTTTCTCTATGTCTCAGCCTCTCGCATCAAACTGAGTGAGAAAAGAAAAACAATGGCCAGAAGGAAGTAGAAGAAAGAAGAGGCAGAAAGGGAGCAGGGGAGAAGATACATTCAAATGAAGAAGCGAAAATGAAGAGTGAGTGCAGAGAGGGGGAACTTCTGACAACCATAAAGAGACATTTTTGTTTTATGCTTTGTAAGGCATACTTTAATATACAGGCCAGCTTTGAGTTGAATTGGAAACGCTTGTGGCCTGATTGAATCATAAATAATCCCTATGGGGGAAGATAAAAGGCAGAGAGAACGGGCTTGCCTGGGGATCGCTTGACTGTGCCTCTTGCCTGAGGTGATGAACACACTCTGCAAATGAGTCATGTTGGTGCACATGTGTGTTTCTCTTTTACGTTTCACTGTATTTCTTTGATTAGCAAACGTCTATCCCTGCCTGTCTCTTTCTCCGTCTCTTTCTCTCTCTCTCCATCTCTCGCTCGCTCTCTCTCCCTGTCTCTCTCTCTCTCTCTCACACACATTTCTCCTAACCCTCTATGCTTTTCCTACTTTTGATGTGTACGTTCTCATAAAGTTGCTCTATGCAGTTTTGGGACGTTGTGTTAGTGAACCAGAACAGAACAACTCAATCACTGAGAGTTTACATCACCCAGCCCTGTCACCAGACCTCTGGGTGAGAGAGGGATGAGGATAGGAGGAGGGGAAAAGAAAAGAAGTGAGGCAAAGGGAAGGAGAAATACAGGAGGAGTTGTAGACTGCAGTGTGAACCAAGCTGTCAGACTATCTCAGATGGAAAGAGGTGGTGGTGTGTGCAGGGGGGGGGGGTGCTGTTACTGGGTGATCATTCTTGTGTCACATGCCTCCTTCACATGCATACAGTAGCAGACAGCAGAGCCAGCCAGAGGGTGACAACGTGTGACTCCAATCGCGAGTGACAAAGAGAGAGACAGAACATGGTCTAAGTGATGGCCGCTGTGCTTTTGATAGCTATGCAGCCAAGTTTAGCAACTAGTACAACGTGAACGCTTCTATATACGTTTCCCTTGGACCCTTCCCAGTACACGTTTTAAACGTTCAAAAACAGCAACTTGTTTAGCTTTTCTGTGGTTGACTGAAGCGTCGTGTCGGCAGGAACATTCAATGGAGCATGGTTCAAAAGCTCAGCCATGTTGGTCTGAACATACTCCAGGCAGCATGGAATGCTGAACACCTTTATGAGGAAACTATGGCTGGGGGCCATGGATGTTGCTTGAGAAGGGACAGGTGTGTGTTGAATGTGACCCAGCCTCTGAACTACTGAAGTTGAGACCCTATTCTAATAGTGTGCGTGTTATCATCGAACGCTGAGAGAGCCATCCTTTCCTAGTCTCCACATGAAGCAGATCCATGTGTGTTCTTTGTGAAACAATTTTTCTAGCTTGGAGGATTATATGAAGGGGCTGGGGGATTCTTCTAATGAATAAGACTATATCCCTTCCTCTGGGAAGTGTTCATCTTATGTTATTATGACTAATGTGTACAGTATAGCCGTTTGTGTACGTACATGTGTGTACTTGTGTGTGTGTGTGTATAGAAGGAGGGGGTGTGCATGGGGTGAGTGTGTGTGTGCATGCGTTCGTGTGTGTGTTAGGGTTCAGGGGCTCAGGGTCAATTATATTCCTCAGAGGGAATCAATTCACTCGGACAGATGAGCTGATATCTTGTCGTGGTTTTATCTATCATTTTCTCCCTGATTCATTTCAAGGATGAAGATCTGCGACAGATTGAATGACAGGTTGAGTGTATGACCCCTGTCTCATTGAAGGGCAGGAGGTCAACACCCGATATTTCAATACTTAATTTAACTCAGCTTTATATCGTAATATCCATGTCCCTATGCCCCGTTACCATAGATATTAAAGTCGATTTGTTAAGGAGTTTTTAATTCCAGTACCCATTTCAGTGTGTGTTTGTGTGTGTGTGTGTGTTAGTGAGGCTAACTGAAAGCTTCTCTTCTACCGCTGCTATGGAGGCTTTCACACACATAGACACACACACACAAGCACACACATACACAAACACGGTGTGGTTCTCTGCTGCCTTTGTGGAGCTGTAATTGGTGCCTGGCTAAGTGTGCTCTGACCTCTACCTCTCCCCGTGGTTAGGAAGGTAAACACTGGGTTAGGTCAGGAATGCGGTGATTCAGAACTCAGCCGAGTTCCTCCCAGCCTCCCAGGCCCCTATCCTCCCAGCCTCCAAAACTTTCAGTCTCCCAGTCTGCAGGTGAGACCATGTGGAGGAGGGTCAGAAAGATTGCAGTTCTACCATCAGTTCTCTGTCTCTTGGCCTCACAACTCCAACTCCCCCCAAGCTAAACAACTGGAGACAGAGAAACCCAGGTCCTGTTTCCCCCTGTGACCTGTGAGCAGGTCTGGGGTCTCAGTGTCAATGGGCTGCAGCTCTATTAGGTAGTAGTTGCAATCCAATAGCCCAGATAAGCTCTAAAGCCATTACAGCCTGTAAGAAGAGCTAGAATCAATGGGGAGTAGACCCATGGTTAATGGACATTAGCAGGCAAGATGGGCTTCACTGTCTGGCAACAGCACCATCAAGCCTATCAATCAAATGTTTGGTTTGACACTTGCATTATAAAGTGCTTTGGGGCAACTCTCAACAGTCCGGAGATGAAGGTAGGCCAAAATTCCATTGAAAAAAGCGGTGTTGAATTTCAACAGAAGATTCTGCTTGAAGAGGAAACTTTCTCCACACACACAATAGGAATATATCTATGTCCACACCTCTGTCCGTTCCCATCCATCTGTCCCTCCATCTCTGCATACGTTTTGGGAATAACCCCTGTCTTTCTTAGAGCGGCTCAAGTGGCCTTGTATGTTACAATGTGTCACTTCAGGGTTGTCACTGGCCTGATGTATGGGGCTGGAATGGAGTTAGTGCTGACACAGCAGACCAACCACACATACATGCACACACACATACACACACACACACACACATAACCCCTATAAACAGATAGCTCCTTCACTGATCCCAGGCGCTAAATTGATTTATGACAGTTGCTCAGATTCTCTCCTGGGACCTTTGGAACCGGCCCTGTTTCCTGTCTGGTGTGTCAGTGTGTTGGGGGTCGGGGGATGATGGGCCCTATAGGTCTCTGTCTGGGGAACCCTGTAGCTGAGATGGGAATGTCCTGCCGACATTGCTATTCCTAGAATATTGACAAAACCAAGAATTCGTAGAACACTGCAAACCATCGGTGGAAACATTTGAACAGAATTCCACGACACGCGACATTTGCCTCAACACAAGTGTCCAAGCTATTGATGAAACTCTTTGTTGATTTGCTTATTGGCAAACTGATTTGTGCCACTAAGGGAAAGCAAAGAGGGAGTTATTGATTGAAAGAGAGAGCTGCGTATTAGATAGATAGCAGACTGATTGTGGAACCACACAGGGCGTTTCAGCCACCTACTCGGGGGAAAAGCTGGTGTGCCCCCTCTCTCCTTCTGGCATCAGCTGACACTCAGAGCTCTCCCATGACAGGTCTCTCAGAAGCCCAGCTGCAAATAGCACACTCATTGTGGTTGGATTGGGATGTGTGTGTGTGTGTGTGTATTTGTGTGTGAGTGAGTGAGGGAGGGAGAGAGAGGCAACGTACCCAATGTCTGTTTCGTGAGTCTGTGGGATTGATCCTACCCTCCTTTAATTACAGACAGATGTTCTTTCTCATAACAACCCGGCATCTCTCTCTGTGACATACTCACACACACACACATGCGCGCATTCACGCACACGCACACACAAACACACAAGCACATTGAATCTGTATAGAGCATACTGAACCCTGACATTCCCACTGGCCTGTGGAAAGAACTGGATGCTAATGATTGTCCCCGAACTTGCCTTCAGTGGAGGAACATAATCTTCAGGAGAGGAAAGAGCCTACGGTACCACACGGCTCCAGTCAAACACTGACCAGCCTCACTGTGGTCTTTCTGCTTTTGTGTTTTGTGTCTCTTTGTCTGTTCTGTATTTTTGTGAAGAGGATTGGTTCAGGAGGATTGCGCTGATCTGCTGAGTGAGCTTTCTCAGGAGGGAGAGGGAGGGATGGAGGGTGAGACTGAGAGATTTGAGAAGGAGGGAGGACTGAGGAAGATGTGTGCAGTCAGAGTACTCTTCTTGTGTCTGATCAGCAGAAAGTTGAAATCCAGCCCTGCGTGTGGTAAACTAGTATAGGCATTGTGTGTGTATGTGTGTCTATGAGTGGGTGTCTGTGCATGTTAGTGTGTGTTGGTGGGGTAGTGTGAGTAACAGAGGTCACGTTGAAGGACATAGTTCACACAATCCTGTGTTAGTTCTTGTCTGAGTGTTGGGTCTGCACAGTGTTAGATTGGTCACGGCATGAATCACCCTAAGCACTGGGGCCATATCCTTATAATGGGTTTAAAAACTGTCTTTACTGTCTTTACTGTCCAAGGGCGCCTTTGAACAGATTCGCCCACCGCAGACAGTTACGGGTGTGTTTGTTTGGGGGTCGTTTGGCTGAGACTCTCTGGCCTGGCGTGTCCCCCCCCCACCAGACAGGGAGCATGCAGAAGTAGGTCAAAGTTTAATAGAGCGTCCTGTCCCGTCTGGGAGGGCGGAGGAGGGGTGTGTGGGTCATGGGGACCTGGGGTGTTTGGGTGATGGTGAAGTGGATGGGAGGCAGGGTGGCTGGGGTAAAAGGTCAGACTGGCATAGAGGAGGAGGAAAGAGGGGCGTAGTGGCTTGGATAGGGGGGAATTTGGTTGGTTCTATCTGGGAGTCTTGGGGATGGGGGCGGTGGGTCAACTAAGCTCAGGGGTGGGACTCAACCATTGGGTCAATGTCTTAGTTGGGTAAGTGAATGTATGGGGTGCCAACAACTAGAACTCATGTTGTTTCATTTCCGCTCCCTTCTGGTTTGTTTTGGTTATATAACAACACTATGGGAAATCAGATGTAATCGCGGCGAGATGTTTTTGTATTGAGGCAAAGGGAAGAGGCTCAGACTGTCTGGCCTGTAACCGTATTTACTACAGTTTTGTAGTCACATAGCAGAGATTCCCCCATGACCACAGCTGGATCATCCTTATGGGGCTCATCTTGTCTACTTTTTAATTGAATTTTTGATTTAACCTTTATTTAACCAGGCAGAATCATTCAGAACAATTTCTTATTTACAGCGATGGCATGGCAAAAAGCACCAGCTTTTTGAGGGACACAGGAAGGGGTCTATGGAAGAACAATCAGGTTAAAAGCACACAATCACAGCAGTACAGATATACAGAAAAAGCAAAAAATCAACAACAAAAAACAAGCAGGTTAACAAAGCAGGGCATTAGCAGCATAGGGGGTCAGAGGGGATAAGAATGTTAAAAGCACAAAGGAAGACACAGAGATTATTTACACAAATAACCACCACACATTTACACAAACAACAACCACAATCAAGACATAGACTGACACTGGCAGGTATGAACAAAGGATACAGGCGGGTGAGAAAACAAAGCAGGCAACATAGGTACAACAGTAGGACAAACTAGGCAGTTGGCAACAGACAATCAAGACAAACCATGGGGATGAACAGGACAACAAGATACTGAGGTGAGGGGTTAAAAGGTGAGAAAGCATTTACAGAATTCGGTGAGGATGAGTGAAATGGCTTCTTTGAAGGCAGGGATGGAAATGAATTTGTCCAGTTTGAGGTGTTTTGGCAGAGCATTCCAGTCAGAGGCGGCAGCGGGCTACACCTCAGTGGCACCCCCGGTGGCCCCAACTGTTATGCTGCTCCCTGCGATACCGACAGACGGAGAGAGGGATGGAGGTGAGGGAGGATAGGATGGAAAGAGCGTGGTCCTCCTCTCTCTCTCTCTCTCTCTCTCTCTCTCTCTCTCTCTCTCTCTCTCTCTCTCTCTCTCTCTCTCTCTCTGTCTGCTGCAATTCTAAGGGATTAGTTTCACTTACATAATGGCCCCCATCTCCCCCTCCCACTCCAACTTTCCCCTAAAACGCTCTCTCCCTGTGTGGCTGGCCTAATTGCTATTCAGGCTTCCTTGTGTGTTTGTTTGTTCTCGTTGGGATGAGATGTCTGTGAGACTGGATGGAGCGATGGAGAGACAAAGAGTAAGGGAAAAAGAAAATTGGAGACCACAAGACAGGGAGAGGGAGGGAGAGAGGGAACAATGGGGTTTGACCCCAACAATCAAAGATCAGAAGAGAGATCAACAGAACAAGGAAACGGGAGTGATGAATGAAGACGGGGATAATGGGGGGGGTGGGGAGAGAGAGAGTGACAGGTAAGACTAGGACACAGAGTAGAAGGGATAAACGAGGGCAGATTGAGATGAAACACAGAGTAGTAGGGTGAGAGACAGAGCAGGAAGGGATGAGTACTACTGTCGGGAGTGGATTGGAAAAGAAAGAGAGAAAATGGAGAAAGGAGAGATAGATGGGGGCAGGGAGATATATTTATAGCACAGCCTGCTGTTGGCCTCTACTGCCTGGCCCAGCACAGCTCAGCATCAATGTCAGTCCCCATGTCATTCCCCATCAGCTCCATACGCACACACACACACACACACACACACACACACTCCCTCGAGCAGTAAACACAGGCTGTCATGCAAACCTGTGAACACTGTCCTTTGCCATGGAGTGGTGAAAGAATCATACACTCACCTATCTAAGTGGTTTTTGTGTGTGTGAGAATGTGTTTGTTTGTGTGCATGCTTTTGAAGATCAACATTTGACCCTGTGTCAGAGGGGCAATAAGGACACCGAACACACACAGATGTGATTGACTGAGTATGTGAGTCAATCCTGTCCTCTGGATTAAGTCAGGGTGTAACGTGAGACTGAGTGGAACTCCATACCTACTCTTCTCCTGCCTTCTCTCCATTCAGTGGAAGAAGGGATTGTCTTCTCAGATGGATGTTTGGGAAGGTGTTGCGCTCCAACCCTAACTCAGGCTCACGGGATGAGCTGCAGACAACAGACGCCAGCCACACTTGCGTAACTCCGCGGGGTCGACTAATGATGTGTTTGTGCTTCAGACAGTTTTTTTTTACCCTTTTAATCATGTACATAAATTACTCACGCAGCAACACACATTTCTGCACATCCTAATTTAAGACCCACACATGCATGTGGAAATATGCACTCTCACATACGTACATACACATATACAGTACACACATATACACATACAGACATACATACAGTGGCCTTAGACGGTATTATGACCCCTTAACTGTTTTGGATTCAATTGTAAATGGATCAAATATTTATTTTTAGCACCATGCCATGAAGTACAAAGAACTCTCTATAGACCTCCATGATAAAAGTGTGGCAAGGCATAGATCAGGGCAATGGTATAAACATTTCTAAAGCTTTGACTGTTCCCAAGAGGACAGTGGCCTCAATAATTGTGAAATGGAAGTCGTTTGGAACCAACAGCACTTCGTGGCCATCTGACTATACTGACTGAGCAAGAAGGGCTTTGGTCAGGGGGGTAACCAAGACACAACTGTCACTCTGAGAGCCTCAGAAGTCCTCTTTGGAGATGGGGGGAAAGATCTCAGCACTCTCCCTCAGTCAGGTCCTCTGGGCAGGTCCTCCAGGGGACAGACAAAAGCCACTCTTGAGTAAAAGACACATGACAGCCCTCTTTGTGTTTGCCAAATGGCATTTGAATATCTCTGAGAGAATAAATGCAGCTATTCTCTGGGCAAAACAAGAGGCCAGATTTTTTTGGGCAGAACTTTAAGTATTGTGTTTGGCGAACACCAGGCACTGCTCATCACCTGACTAATACTGTTACTAGGAGGGGGCAGCGCATACTATGGGGGGGCTTCTCAGCAGCAGGGACATGGAGACTGTTCAGAATTGAGGGAAGGATGAATACATCCAAAAACAGAAAGGCCCTTGAAGAGAGCCTGCTCCAGAGTGCACAAGACCTCATACTGGTGCCACGGTTCACCTTTTAGCACAACCATGACCTGAAGCACACAGCCAAAACATCACTGGAGTGGCTTTGGGGCAAGTCTTTGACGATCTGTGGAGAGACTTGAAGATAGCAGTTCACAGACTCCTCCCATCTAATCTGATGGATCTGCCAGGAAGGGGATGAACTGCCTATATCCAGGTATACCCAGTTTATGGAGACATGCTGAAGAAGACTTGCAGCTGCATTTGCTGCCAACGGGGCTTCTACAAAGTGCTGTAGTAAGAGTATGAATAAGTTCAAGTTCAAGTTCAAGTCTTTTATTTGTCAGGTGCACAGAGCAACACAAGGTTAGACTGGGCACTGAAATTCTTAAGACAAGACAACGCAAGCACTTGGCATAACATAACATATAAGTACACAGAACAAATTTACATCTATGCTGAGCTTAGATAAGTGAACTTCCTAAATATACAGATAGCAATAAATAAACGACTATACTAACCCTAACACTAAAACTTCCTAAATTACAGATAATAATACTAAGTCCAATTAGAGATTTCAGTTTTAGATTTGTATACATTTGGAAATATTTCGAAACATGTTTTCACTTTGTCATTATGGATAATTGAGTTTAAATTACTGGGGTGAAATTGGCAATTTTCTCAATTTATAATTGAATCTACAGAGTGTGCTATAAGTGAAAAGGTGCGAATTTTAACATTTAGTCATTTAACAGACGATCTTATCCAGAGCGACTTACAGTAAGTACAGGGACATTCTCCCCGAGGCAAGTAGGGCAAAGTGCCTTGCCCAAGGACACAACGTAATTTGGCACGGCCGGGAATCGAACCAACAACCTTCTGATTAATAGCCCAACTCCCTAACTGCTCAGCCACCTGACCCCCAACAAAGCTGTGAATACTTTGAAGCCATTGTACATTCAGTACATACACATCGCCGTGCTCTACTCTCAGCCAGGGGCTTCCCTTATGGCTCACTCAAGTGACTTCACCGCCCTTGTTTGTTGTCCCTGCCGAGGGTGGTGGTGACTACATCCACCCTTTCTCACGTGCACGCACATGCACATGCACACATACTCTCACCGTCCCCTGATCTTATATACAGGCAGGACATTTATAGCTCATCCAGCAGCCTGGTTTGAAAGCCAACTTTTGTTGTAGCAAATAATGCCTTTGGTGACGTTTGTTCTCTCTCGCTCTCTCTCTCCACCCTTGTTTACTTTCTGTTTTGGGGCAAACCTGGCGTCCATGAGAGTGTGTGGGGAAAGCTTGGTCCAGTACAGTTGAGGTTTTGCAGTTAGTGATTTTCTGTCAGCAATAAGAGCTCTGGTGATTCATGGAACAGACTCTGGGTTGTACAGAACCTTGATTGTTCCTGTTTCTGGCTCGTACTGCTGAAATAACAAACTCACTGTAACCAATGCAGAGGTCACATGCACACACACATGCACACGCTCAAAAACACACATCTTGCTCAGGTCACCTTGCACAAAGGTGGAGGAAAGCACAAAGGAGATGGATAGCTTTAGAACGCAAGGCAGAAACACAAATTGGACACTTATCCTCAAGTCAATTGTATTTGCCTAATTTACCACATTAATTTTGTGTTTCCTTTCTCTTTCTTCCCTTCTTTTTCACTCTTTCACTCCCTTTCCCTCCCTCCATCCATCCCTCCCTCCATCTTCCTCTGCCCAAAACACAGTCCCTCATCAGGTCTCATAGCCGACCAAACTCAGTCATGAATCGTCCAACCTCTCACGGCCTCTCACAGACCTTGTCACCTGTGACCTTGACACCTTGTGCCCCCCGATCCATCACATTCCCCACAGTTCTAAAAACAGCAGAAATAGCCGCAATGTCTGTCTCCACCTGCCTCCTGGTGTAATTAGGCTGTTTCCTGTTTCCCTCAGTGCGACGGGGCTTGTAGATGGGAGGGTGCGTTTCCAGAGCCCTTCTTCTGTGAATTGTTACCAGAAAATCAGCGTACGTTCAATGTAGTCAGAGACGGGGAGTAGTGGGGTGACACATTTTTAGATCAGATGCTGTCTTGGAGATCTGGAAATCTCAACCTGTCAGTTTGGTTCCCAAGGCATGTCTGCAAGTCTATCAGACACTCCACTGCTGAGAGGGAGGGAGAAATCAAGACAGAGGGACAGGGAGTAATATAGAGAGAAAGAGGGGGAAATGGAGATGTAGAAACTGAGAAAGAGGGGGGAGAAAGCGAGGGAGAGGGAGAAAAAGAGAAAAAGAAACAGACTGAGAATGTTTCCGTGAGAATGAGGGAGGAAGGGTCAGGTTTGGGGAGAGAGCGCGCGTTTGAATGCTCACTTATGAAAGGAAATTGTTGCGAATAGAGGTGGGAGGGGGAAGGGGGGGCTTCTGTAGTGCCTGGCAGGCAGAGACGCCTCAGACAGCTGCTGCTCCCATAGCATCTTTCCTCCTCACATTCCGCTGCAGAACACAGCCGTCTGAGGCAGAACTCGGTGGGGAAGAGTACAGTGTCTGTGGTATGCATAACCAGAAAAAAATATTCCCTCTCCTGCCAGTGAATTCTTAAAGAATCATCAACAATGGCCGCTACAACAGATGCATTATAAAGCTGGAGAGAGTCCATCGAGATGAGAGACGGGGACCTGAGGACACCGAATATAGTTCCTGTATGGTGTCCTCTGCTTTCTCCCCTTCTCCTCTCCTTTCCTTTCTGCTGCTTCTCTTCTCTCCTCTAGTCATTCACCTCCCCAGGGCACAGGGGAATGCTGAGGGGTATGCTGAGGCTTAGTTGCATCTCTTATCTCTCTTATCTGATCTCATCTTATCTCCTCTCATCTGGCCATGCCTGGGAGTGGCAGGGAGAAAGGGGGAGAGCTGGAGATATTAAGAGGAACTTTTGACTGAGCTTAAGACACATTATCCAGGCGAGGGGAGGGTAGAAGAGAAGAGAAGAAAGGGGAGTGGAGCAGACAAGAGGACAGAAGAAGTGAGCAGAGCAGAGAGGGGAGCGGAGAGGACAAATGATCGATCACATGTGGACCCCAGGGAGATTATAGGGCTGAGGAGATGATGAGGTCATTCTCCCCAGGTCTCTGTTGTAAAAAGATCCCTTGCTCTAGAGACCACCTGGCTGAAAAATCTTGCAGAGACGAATAACAGAGGGAATAACAAGGCTCTGTCACTGCTGTATACAGTATTTTGGGATGTGAAAACACATCTTTGTTGTCTTTACTGTGTGAAATAATGAAAATACATGTTTAACTTTTTTTATTGGAAGTGAATATTCCAATTCCTTTTGTTTTTACAATGGTTTCAAAACATCCATTCAATGTGGATGAGGTAATATGCCCTCTAGTAGGAGTGTGGCAGATCTACCAGGCTTTTCAGGCATCAACAAGAATGGATCCCTCCATCCCATACCTCTAACACATTCATTGGATAGATATATCAGTGCCGCAAACACAAATCCCCATTGGGGTTCTTTTGACCTATAAGAAGAATGAGGGTAATTAATCACAGCTATTTGTCTTCTGTTGAAAGTCCACGGGTCAGTGATTAAAATGTTATCTCATTGTCTCCCTCTCTCTCTCTCTTTCCCTCTCTCTCTCCCTCCCTGTGTATCTTCCTCTCTCTGTGTAGCCTTGAGAGAGAGAAGATTCAGAGTGAGAGCCTTTCTTTTGGCTCTGTTTTTCCCCAGCTCTAATGTGTGCCACCAAATCCCCCTTTGAATAAAAGTCAGAAAATTGATGCAGCAAATCATGTTTTATGTATGTGTGCTTGCACAATGAAAGCGGGGCGGAAAGTGGGCCAAGCATCACACAGAGGCGTATTATGGCAACAAAGCCGCTTTCCATTTCTTAGAAAACGGCGGTGGCAGAAGCCTTCGTAACAGTGAATATGGCAGTGGAGCAGGGATTTTAGCTAATGACTACCAACGCGGAATGAGGAGTACATAGAAATTGCATTAACTTGTTAGCAGTCCCACCAGGAGCTGCTGGGAAGGATATCAGACTGGGAAGATGACTGGGCTCAGATGGACCATGTTCTAGTCTCTTATGTGGAACTACAAGTCAGTTATGTAAGTGGCACTTGTCTTCTACCCCTCCCTTCCTCCACAGACTCGCCGGCTAACCTTCACGCTGTTTTAGCCACGGCAGTGTGTGTGTGTGCGCGTCCATGCCATGCGTCCATGTGTGTGTCCAAGGGAGGGGGGGGAGGGGGGGAGGGGGGGGGCGTGAAAGATGGATAACTAGACCTCTTACTCCCCAGTGGACAATATAGCCAATGACAAGTTGTGGTACTGGTCTTTCTCTCCTCCACCTGTCCCCCACCCCTATTTCATTCTCTCATCTTTTCAGGCTCATTGATGGAGAGGTTGGGAAAAAAGAAGGGATGAAAGCAGGAAACAGATAGTAGACTGTAGTATATAATATCAACTGCTTCTGGCCGGGTGGATGGCAATTCTGTCTTAACGAGTGTCCCTGAGTCATGGTGTTATGGTATGAGTCAAATAGTGTATTGCCCCTGTGGTGAGGACATACACCGTTATGGCAATAATCTATCTAACACTAATCTAACAGCTTAACCCAATCTAATCTGTTTGCGGAAGGGTTTACGTAAGCGCAGTGTGCTGGGTGAGATGTCATATCCTGATTAGAGACTCTGGTGTGTGTGTGTGTGTGTCCAGTGCAGATCAGTGCAGCACCAGGGATCAGGTGGTATTTCTTCAAACGTGTGTTTTATGAAAATTAAAAACTCGAAAGCTGTCCAGTGACTCAGGTCAGGGCAGTTGCGTGGTTGTGTGTGTGTGTGTGTGTGTGCGTGCACAGCATGTTGTACAGACCCATTCCCTGGTCCCCTCTCCTTAATTTTCTCTCTTCTCCTCCCTCTTTCTCTCCTGTCACTTGCTGAATGATGCCCCTTATTTTCCATTCCTATCAATGAAATGGGCAGGGGGGGGGGTTGCCACTTAATTAATTTACCCACCCGCACCACCCCGTCTCCCCAAGGACAGACCAGCTGCTCTTCTTTTGCTCATCTTTTCCTTGTCTGTTCATCCATGAGAAGGAGAATAACAGTGATGCTTCTCTTTTTGTGTACAACATGCTCAAATGGGCCTTTGATACAGTCCATAGGCAACATTGTCCAGAAACCTGCTGTCGACCTGTTCCTGCCCAGCAGTCAGTGTTCCTGTCTCTCTAAGAGCCTCAGAGGATGTACACCAAAGAGCATGTCATCAGAAATTCTCTTGTCCTCTTGTCTGAAAGTCAGCAGTTAAAAAAGGGTCATGGCATACAGTCAGCACCAATACTGTGTGTGTGTGTGTGTGTGTGTGTGTGTGTGTGTGTGTGTGTGTGTGTGTGTGTAAAGTTTGGTATGGACTCAGTCATCCTTACTAACTTTTACAGATGCACTATAGAAAGCATTCTGACTGGTTGTATCACAGTGTGGTATGGGAGCTGCACAGACCGGGACCGCAAGGCCCTACGAAGTGTGGTCCGTTCTGCTGAGTTCATCATCGGCAGGAAGCTCCCAGCCCTACAGGACACCTACCACACACGTTGCCTTAGGAAAGCCAGCAGGATTCTAAGAGACTGTTCCCACCCATCCTTCAGTCTCTTTACCCCGTTGCCTTCTGGCAGGCGTTACCGCAGCATCCGGTCGCGCACACGCAGACTGGACAACAGTTTCTACCCAAGGGTCATCAGGCTTCTCAATGGACACTGATATGGACATTTTTACTGCACACTAGTCACTTATACACTGTCACTTTCAGCTACTGGTTGCTCTTTCAGTAACATTGCACTACTGTACCTCGTTTTTTTTTTTTTTTTTTTTTTTTGTGTATTAGGGTTAGTATAGCGTACTATTTATTGTTATCTGTAATTTAGGAAGTTTTAGTGTTAGGGTTAGTATAGTCGTTTATTTATTGCTATCTGTATATTTAGGAAGTTCACTTATCTAAGCTCAGCATAGATGTAAATTTGTTCTGTGTACTTATATGTTATGTTATGCCAAGTGCTTGCGTTGTCTTGTCTTAAGAATTTCAGTGCCCAGTCTAACCTTATGTTGCTCTGTGCACCTGACAAATAAAAGACTTGAACTTGAACTTGAACTTGTGTGTGTGTGTGTGTGTGTGTGACCCTTGGGCCCAGGCTAGAGGGGGCCAAAGACAGAATTATTGACTTTCTTGTATCAGTTATCAGAGGTGATTGATGACGTTTGATGACGATTGCTCCAGAGAGGGAGGAGTAAGGATGGATAGAGACCCATCAAGATGACCAGATAGAGGTGAAGGTGAATGGGAGGAGAGAGAAAGAGAGGGACAGGAGATTGTAGGTCCCACCATCCACCCATCAACCTTTTTCCCCCATTTTCCTCCTCTTCTGTCTTCTCTCAAGCTTCCCTGACTGTAGCAAGGTCAGGGTTTTGTGTGTGTGTGTGTGGCCCACCTCCACTTGGCTAATGTTGCTCTGTGCTTGGATGCGGGTGGGGCCACGTACCTACACACATACACACACACACACACACACACAGCAAAGACTGTAACTAAAGCCAAAGATCGGGAAGATAAACACAGTGAGACTCATATCTCTACTCTTCCTCTTTTCCATTTATCCATTAGAGCATCAGTTGGTTTAATTGAATCATCAGTTTCAGTGTTGTTCACATACAGGTGTGTGTTACATTATATATACGTGTGCAGGACTGCACACCCACTCAGGCAAGTGTCCGTGGCACGTGAATTTAGTTGGCAATATTTCTACCATCCAGGCGGGGGCAGCATCTCTCTTCTGTCCCTTCTCTCTCTGAAACAGAAACAGCTGGGAAACGAATCCTGGAAGAAAGTGTGTTGTAGTTCAGTTCAGCACTTGTTCTTTGCCGTGCATTTCCTCCCCTTGATTCACTGTGTGTCTTTCCAGGTCAGGGGAATCCAGGCAGGAGTGAGGATCTGGGGATGAGAGCTGCCTGCCCCCTCCCTGTCTGCCCCAGACCTCCAGGTGGAGAAGACCGGGCATCTCTGAGAGGTAGGACCAGACAGCAACATCTATTCTCATGAGATTGACCTTCCAAACTGCTGACTCAGTACCTGTGTGTGTGTTTGTGCGTGTGTGTGTCTGTGTGTGTGTCTTTGGCCGATGACTATACATTGATCAACGGTTTGAACGGGCGTTGCCTGCTGAGCTCAAAATGACCCGCTGTGGTCACACACACACCTTTAATCACTCACACATACACAAGCTGCTTTGTACTAACACACATATACACACACCCACACACTTGCATGCAAATGGGGGTTTTGGCCCCCATGACTTTGAAGTATCCAGTTTGAGATGAGGTTTAGGACGACAATCAGTGTGTACCAGCAGGGGTCAGAAGATCCTGTCACATCTACAAAGTCTCTGCTAACAGCGATGTAAAGTTAGGTCACTGGATTCAAGCAGTTTCTATTCGGACATCTGCTGATGTACTGTATAAATAGGGCAATTTCAAGAAAGGGGTTTTTTTGTGATAGAGTCCGGGCCTACTGTGTGTGTGATAGTTATGGTGTGTGGTCCACACAGCAGCTGTTGTTCTCTACTCTGTCTCAGTTGCAGGTCTGTAGCCCCCCCCCCACCCGCCCCCTTCCCCCAGGCCCAGCTGTCCCCTTCCCTCACTGTGGGCAAAGGACATCACATCACTGCAGCTCACTGCCAGTCAGCCCTGGACGTAAACATCACAGCCTCCTCTCTCCAGTCTGTAGGATTGGGCCAGGCAATAGAAAATGGGGAGAGCCAGAGAGCTGGAAATATAAGGAGGAGATAAGTGTGACAGTGAGGTTGGTATAGGCTCTCATGCTGGGAGTTAATGCAGAGTTAATGGGCTGGCAGGGGACAGGCAACACACCATTCACCAGCTGAGATTTACTGTGTGTGCACGCAAGAGGGAGAGAGTATGTACTCTGAAAAGGGTTCTTTTGTGTGTGCGGATACACCGTGTGTTTGCTTGTGTGTGGGTCTGCATGTGTGCGCCAGTGCGACACGTGTAGCGTGCTCTCCCTGTCTCATAAATCCACTGGTAATAGTTGTCTTCCTGAGTGATTTGCTGTTTGCATCCTTCCATTGTGCTGGCCAGCCCTGTGAACTGCACCCACCCCCCACCTCTCTCTCTCTCTCTCTCGTGCTCTCTCTCTCTCGTGCTCTCTCTCTTTTTTCAGGGGTGGCTGCAGGCAGGGTGCCCGAAGAGTGTTATTACCTGGTTGGAGATGGAAACTCCCCACTCACATATATATAAATACACATCAAACCAGACACAGTCTCAGCATCTGGTGGGTTATTTAAGCTTGTAGAGGTGGCAAACTTGAGTGCTGAGGGGGTGGCAAGCCATGAAGTTCAGGTTAATTCAACACACACATCACTAGCAGATACAATAGCCGAATGGCGTGCCTACTTGTGTGTGTGTGTGTGTGTGTGTGTGGTGGAGCAGGAGGGAGGAGGGATAGAAACTTGCCTCTCCTCTTTTCTCTGTATTCCAGCATTACTCTTTTGTCTTATTGGTACTATTATTGCTTTTCTGTGGAAGTGCAGGCAGCAATAAACCTATGGGCCTGGGTTTGGGAGCACCAATCCAGCTAAGCAAAGGAACACTTGAGGACATGAGCATGCGCAAACACATTCATCTACAGTACACACAGATGCACAAATATACAGATAGATGCTCAAAATATCCGCTCATGCGCTGAGCTTTCTCTGTGTTTACTGTTACTGCACAGATGGATCCTTACACAGTGTTTGTTTATGTGTGCATGCTTATGCACAGTGGTGTCATTTGTTATGTAACCCCACATGGCATGTCAAAGGGTTAATCAAGTGATTTCCCTGTCTGCTGTCCTCTACTACTGATCCAAAATTAGAACTCTTCTGATAGTAAAACATTCCCTCTCATCTTAGTATTTACCAGGAAACACAGCTGCTGTGTATTGAACAGGGAAGAGAGGCCATTACTGTAGCCTGTAGCCCTCACACATACACTCACACACACATTTACAGACTCAAGAATGTATGAAAGGTGATTGAGTTCAGGATGTGCTTGTGTGCATTGCTCCTCTGTTGTAACTAGTTTCAGCCTACTGTAAGAGCAGAATTCTTTGTTTGGGACACTGAGAGAGGGAAAGAGAGAGAAAGAGAAGAAGGGGGAGCAGAGAGGCTAGGGAAAGTGTGTGTTGAGAGTGAGAAACGAGAAGCAGAGAGGCTCGGCAGACAAAAGTGTGGGAGGAGGGGATCTGGGCAGAGAGGAGAGGAGGAGGGTAGTGGAGGAGGGGATAGGGGGAGAGGGCGGTGTTAAGACAGACAGCAGGGAAAGAAAGCAGGGAGAAGGAAGGAAGAACTAAGAGGAACCGAGAGGAGAAGAAAAGGCAGGAATGCCAACTCCTCGTGGTCGGCTGTGTAGAAGTTCTTCACACTGAAGCAACGCACAGACAGACAGAGAGGGAAGTTAGAAAGGAAGAGAAATATACAAGAGTCAGAGAAGAGATTCGATTTTTCACAAGGGGGATTGGAGGAATTCTTTTCAGGGTGGACGGGCAAGCAGAGACAGAGATGCAGGGCTCTCATTGGGGTGAGTCACCATTTGTATTTGTGAGTGCGATTTTAAGTTCACAGGGGGATCAAAGTTAGAGTGAGTGAGTGAGGGTTTTTAATTTGTTTTATTAACATTGATTTATTTGATCTGAATTGAGATTACATTTCTCATCTCATGAATGAGTATTCAAATACAGAATTGCATAACAATTTAGGACAGAAAAGGCTTTTGGAGGCTGTTGAGATTTCATTGGAAGGTGTGTGTGTGCTTGCCTGTGTGGGCGCGTGAGTGTGTGTTTTCTATACATACATGAGGTTAGAAACTTCTGGAGAAATGTGTTAATCTAGATTGTGTTTTCCCTAAACTGATCCTAGTGACTGTGCCACACCATCAGTACCAGGACAGTTTCACTGATCCTGGCTCTGTTGAAACAATGCAAGGATAAGGAGAGATCTCCAGTCAGCTGTTGGAATAGAAGCTGTTTGGAAGCAGCTTTAGAGTCTGACTAAACGGATGTCAGATCAGTGTGGGGCTGTGGCGAGGGAGGCTCTATCATGTCAGCCTTGTAACTTAGTTAGTTGATTTAGTTAGAGTGGTAGCATTCAAGCCCCAGGCCCGGATGATTTACTTACTCAGACATGGGAGCATTTGGCCTGTGGTGTTCTGTGGTGTATTGGCCAGGCTGAGCTGGCTCGGCTGGTTGGGGCCAGGCAAGAATGGGGTACTGGGGGGAAGTCAGGTTCTGTAATCTGCTATTGTGGGTAATCTGTTCATTAGACGATTATTGATTTGAATTGTTTGAAAAGCTGTGTCAGACAGCTGGCCGCCTGGCCCAAAAGATGGGACTTATTCGAAATGTTCTGCGCTCACACACAGAAACACACACAATATCAGACCTCTCCACACCCACATACACTAATACATACCACAAACACACAGAAACGGTTAACCTAAGGAACTATATGGCATTGTGATGTGTCACCTTCCACTGGTAGTAGTCATTGTTTTTGTTGGTGACAAAGCCACGTTGAAGGCCTTGTCATGGCTGCTAGTCATGAAACTCGGATCATTCTTCTTGGTTTGTTTCCAGACAGTGTGGTCACTGGGTGGAAATGATTTTTTTCTGCATAGTATGATGAGTGAAATGAAATAAATGCATTTGAAATGAAAGTTGAAAATGGGGATTTGAGGACTGTATAAAAGGTACAATTCAGTGTAAATTAGGAAATCAGACAGAGAGAGGGAGGCAGAGAGTGAGAGAAAGAGAAAGAAGGAGGGAGGTAGAAAGTGAGACAGAGAGACGGAAAGAGGAGAGTAAAACAACAAAAGAGAGAAAAAGGACTGGGAAAAAGATAGACAGAGAGAGAGAGAGAGAGAGACGGCGTCAAAGCAAAGAAAAAGAGGCAGACAGACAGACGAGCATGCAGGACGTTACCTCATTCATTTTGAACAAAACAGATGAGGTAAACGTGTGTCACATGTTGCAGGTCTCGTCGCCACTAACCTGTTCCACATTGACCCATTGAGTCATGCTGTCACTTGGAGACGTGTGTGTGTGTTTGAGGGGTGGGGGGTTGTGGGGTGTTGGAATGGGGTGAGGCCTGGGCCTCACTTTATCCTAATCCACTCACCTCCAGCCCCTCTCCCATGGAGAAGGGAGAGATAGCTATTCATTAGTCTCTATATGAGTACTCTTCTTGACTCCACCTCTCTCACCTCTTACCTTTCTTTTTTCCATTTTCTTTCCATTAAACCTGGTCAGTTAACTCTTATGCCAGGTATTTATAACTTCCGATAGAGAGAGAGTATATATAACTCTTGGGAGAGAGAGAGAAAAGTGATGGAAAGAGAGAGAGTTGAAGAGTGAGAGAAAGAGAGATAAAGAGAGAGACAGAGATGGAGAGAGATCATTAAAGTTGAGTTGGTCTTAACTCAGGACACTGTGCTGAATCAGTGTATTTTTTCCTCACCACTCTTTCCCCTTTTCTCTCAATCTCACCAGTTTTGACCATTCAAGTGACATAGCTTGGATGTGTGTGTGTGTGTTCTCTCCTTGTCTGTGTCCGACGTTCTTGGCTCTAAATTATACATTCTCACTGGCACAGTTTGACAGAGGCGTCACTGCTTATGTAACAGCTGCTGTGGAATTAATTTGCCTAGGACTTTCATGACAGAGTGTATGTGTGTGTGCGAGCAAGTGTGTGTTTGTGACTGTGATTAAGTCAAACTGTGATTGCTGTGTTTTTTAAACAAACAGCCAATTCAATTTATGTTTATTGAGACAACTACACGTAATTGTATACAACTCAATGAAATGAAGCTGCCGTAAATGGAAAAAAAGCCCATGCCATTTTCCATGAAGTCTGGGTGTGGAAGTTCTTCTTTCCCCAGGCACAGGCTGCTGCTGCTGCTGTGTTGGGCTATCTTCCCTCAACTACTCTCCACTGGTGACTGTCTGTCAGAGTGAGGTTGCTTTCAGACCGTCCTTCCTCTCTGTTGGTCCTCAACACTCCTGAAACAATAGCACTCCACTGTCTATACAACCTAACCAGCAGGAGAGGAGGGGAGGGGAGGTTTTGGAGGGAAAAGTTCAGCCCCTCTCTGATTGTTTCCCCAATCTTTCTCTCACTGACAATCATTGACCAGGTCTTTCTTACACAGAAGTATACAAGAATCCCAGTTGCACTGAATTGTAGGGTCTGTTTTTGACCCAAGGACTCACATCCAACTCTGGACTGGGCCAGACACGGTGACAGACAGACAGTAGCTTAGCTAAGCCCAATGTCTCCACCACCGGTATTCCCAGTATTCCCATGTCAGCCTGTCTGACCACTGCCCACGGCTAAATAACCATTAGTGGTCGGAAAACCCTCTGGAAAATCAACATTTTTGACTGGACCCAGAGTGTGTGTGTCAGCTTGGTCTTCCAGCCTCGCATACCTCCCATACCTTCTTATCCCTCGCCAGTTGACTGACAACCAAGCATCTCTTGGCCATACCGGGCTCACAGGGCCAGTGGTTTCTCAACAGCCTCGGCTGGTTCAGGTAAAAGTCTGGAACCTAGTCATGAGAGTGTAATGCCTGTGTTAACAAACATCTAGAGACACGGGACTGTACTAGCAGAGCCAAGGCTAGTTGATTGACAGCTCCTGTCTCCCATTGCTCAGTCATTTTCTGGCTGTGTTTGTGTTTCTTCTTCAGTCTTGTTGACGGCTAGTGCTGCATCCCATTTCAATGGATAACTGCTGCCTGATCTGATTCTCAACCCCCTTTGGGACTCACCGTGTGTGTGTGTGTGTATCAAGGCTCTAAGACTCAGCCCTTTCTACAGTCTGGTTGTAATGGAGCCCAGATGCTTTAAGATGCAAGATGGCCAACCTGCCCCCTGTCGGGCTCAAACACATGTACGCACTCTCACTCACTCAAACTTTCCCTCACTCATTCACTCACTCACTCACTCGTTCACTGTCTCACTCGCTCACTCACTCACTTTTTCTTTCTGTCTTTCTTTCTTTCCCACCCTTTCTCGCTCTTTATCTCGGTTCACCCCGGGCATGAAAAATGTGGGGCCTCAACTACCATGGCAACCACTCTAAACAGAGAGAACAGCTAAAGTCTGCAACAGCAACAATTTGGCTATAAAAGAGGAGAGGGGGGAAGAGAGAGAAGCGTGGTGCCAATTATTCTTGTACTACAGGCAATCCTCTCTTTCTGGGACTCATTTTACTGTGTTTCAGCATTGAGAAGCTGTTTTAATGGACTTGGTCAGGAGCCTGACTGACAGAACTGTTCTAGAAGGCTGGTCAACAACCCTTTCTTGCTTGTGCCAAGCAATACAATGATGAGTGGCCAAACTAGCATATACTGTATGTTAATGAGGAATCAACACACAATTACGGTTTGTATGTATATTTACACACACACATGCACACACACTGTAAGATGGACTGGTTTGCGATCTGAAAGCCAGGTTGGGGTAGGTGACAGAGAGGTAATGGGCAGACAGCTCCATATAAGAGTTCTACATCACCTCAGGGCTTTTGGAACAACATGAAAGAATATGTTTGACTATAAAGTTGTCTCAGTTACAACAGTTGCAAATTATCTTCTGCTTGTTCAAGATTTGGGTTGGTGAGTGAATAGTTTTACTGAGTGGATGTGCGACAAGTTGACAGGAGTCCATATTTGGTGGTTTGATCATGGCTTGATCGCTTTCAACATCATGTTGAGTGTGTGTGTGTGTGTGTGTGTGTTGTGCATGCAAACAAAGAAAACTCTCTCTCTTCATTCTTCTGGATTACTGGTTCTAACTGGACCCACTCATCTACAACATCCCTGGACCAGACTCACCTAACAGAGGTCCCCCCTCCCTCCTCTCTTTCCTTCTCCTCTGCTCTCCCCCTCACTCTACCCCTCTCTCTCTCCCTTTCCGATATCCCCTCTTCCCAGGCCCTGGGTTGTCTTCCTGTGGTTCTCTCCACAACTGTCACTTACAGTTAACTTTTACGGAGGATACACCATGAGAGATTCCATAGTTAGTTAGGTTTCACACAGGATTCTAGGTTGGCTGACCACATTGTGGTTAGTTATGGTCTGAAAGGCTAATAGAAATGCTAACAAATTTCTCATTTTTCGCTCTCATCAGTTTTAGTTTTTTTTCCAGCTTCTTTTTTTCTTGTATTATGACCTTTTTGCTACTATAAAGTTAGGTTTATGAAACACTTGTTTCTCAGGTTGGCTTTGTTTTCTTTTGGTCACGCTACAGGTCTTTAACCAGTCTAAGACTGTAAAACTGAGTTGTGTGTACTGAGGACAATACAGGAGAGGAAGGGGACAGGAGGGCTGTAAAGCGACAATCCAGGACAGGAAAGGACGGAAGGAAGAGGATAGGAGAAGAAAAAAAGGCTGTGCACGAAAGTGGGCTGAGAGGAGGAGGAAGGAAAGGTAGAAGATGGTATAACGTTATAGCTCATTCTTTGAGACTGTTCATGTCTATCATCATCATTGACACACACAGATACAGCTTCAGCTGTAAAGAGTAAATATCTGTCTACAGTAACTACTTGCTCTTTGGTGTTTCTGAGCCCATCTGAAAGAAACACATGTGGAAGCATGCAGCTTCTCCAAACCTGTACAGAAATGGGAAAATTGGCCAAAGAGATGTTTTTAGAGATGATGAGAGGTTATGGTTCATGGAGATGTTTAATCTGACATGCTAAAGTAGTAGTCAATGGACATGTAGATTCAGCACAGGAATATTATTTAATAACATTATTCTCCCAAGGGAGTGGGTTGGAGGATAGGGGGTAGGGGCTACATCCTGCCTCGGTGTGTGCTCCCCAAACAGGATTAGGATTAGCATTCTGGAGCATTCTCCCCTGAAGAGTTGGGGGGGGGACCCTTCTTGTCTTCTGATTGGGAGCACCTGGTATATTCCCCTTGTTGTTCTCTGTGTACTTTTCCCTTTCTCCTTCCCAACCCCGCAGAGACTCCGGAACTCCTCTGGGATTTTGGGTGATTCTTGGGGAGAATCCTGTGGGGGGTTGGGGGATCCCCGTCTGGAATAATTGGTTTCCTCCTTCCAGGCAATCTCAGCATTAGTAACAGACTTATCATAACGAGATTACCCCGTAGCTGGTCGTCACACAGCCTCTGCAGACATGACGGGAGGAGGGCAACTTCCTGGTACAGCCTCCACCGCTACCTCTACCCTTTGTCTCCCCTACCACCACCAATCCCCTGTCTCTACCACTCACAGTCAACGAGGGACAGAGGGAACCTGTCGAGGCCCAGTGAAGCCTGTGTTCACCTTTAGTGAGGAGCCAGTGCTCCATCTTGTTTGGGGAGGGGTTGCCTGGTTTGGTTTGATTACAGCTCCCCTCTTCATCAGCTAACAGTCAGCAAGGAGCCCTATTCCCAAAGTCCAATTAAATATCCAGCTTTTATAAAACGGTTAGTAAACAGATTCTTGCTGTCATTGGCGTCATCATGTTGTGTTGCTTTTCTGTTCCTTAAAATGTTTTGTTGTGTTTTTCCGTTGGGCCTGATTTATGATGGAAAGAGGGATCTAGATAACAAAGTAAAAATGGGGCCTGATGGAGGAAGTAAAGCTTAGGGGCTGGATGCGGAAAGGGGTTTTGGAAGAGGAGAGGGGCGTGTTTACGCGCAATCAGAGGAATGCAGACGGGTCGTGAAAGAGGGAGGAGCGTGACGTCCGTGTCTTAAGAAATCACCCAGTGAACAACATCAGAGGGAAAATTAGCTTTTGGGATTTGTTGCCCTGAGTAGCAGAACAAAACCAGGAGCTCCTGGAGGTCACGAGGAGGGGGTGAGGGAATGGGGACAGAGAGTCAGTCCAGGTCAGGTCTACTCCTACTGGGGTCATGGGTTAGAGCTGCGGTGGGGGTGGGGGTGGGGGATCAGGGCCGATGTTGGAGGGTTCTTTAATGCCATTATCCCAGGCTGAGAGGGCCTTGGCCTGGGCTGGGAGAGAAGAAAGAGAAATGGGGGAGGAAGGATGATAAGGGGAGGTGATCCATGATGATTTAGGCCTGGGAAGGGAACAAAGTCACGCACGTACAACATTTTGGGCATTTTTATTTATGCACCATCACACCCTTTGAAAATACACACACATACACACAGCCAGGGAGCGATTGAGATGTTTGTGTGTGGTCAGTCCTTTTGTATCACTCTGACACGGCTCATTCATCAAAGTTTATCAATAGACGTCCCATGACCCCCCCCCCTCAGACAAACACCTCCACCCTCTTTACCTCAAAAGCATCGGACCCTTGCTGCCTTTCTCCTTCCCTGTGATGGCATATTCCCCATATCCTCAGTCTCTATGTTCTTCTGTGTGGTGTAAGAGTTTGTTTGTGTGTGTGTGTGTGTGCATGTTTGTGCTTGTGCAGTCGTAGATGGGTTTGATTCTTCCACTCAACCACTCATCTTTGAGTGTGGAACAGCAGCATATATACGTGTGTCCTTAGAATCCCACTGGAGGACTAATTAAACCTCTAAAACCATTCTACTTTATTGTTGTGAAACAGAGGACCTTAGCAAATCGGGTATATTTTACTCACATCACTGGATAATATTCAGTAATATATGGGCAGTCATTTCAGGAGTAGTTCTAATCTAGTGTGTCACCAGAATGTGATACACTGGAATTTGTGTGAATTTGTAAAAAATCGAATTGGTCCCTGCACACGAGCATTTGGGGACAATGGGTAAAACCCAGTAGATTTTATTACCACAGGGACGTTCCCTTACTGGACGACATCATATTGACTCTCTTTCTATCTTTTTTTGTTTTCCCTCTGTCTATCTTCTCAGAGTGTGTGGTGTCTGTGTCGCCCTCTGAGGGCCATGGCTCTGGTTCAGACCCTGCCCGTCACTGTGACTGACCACCCCAAACCCAGCCTCGACGTTCAGCAGTGCCGGCCTAACTCTCATTCTCCCTGCTCCGGCCCCTGCCCTGGCCTCTGTGGCTCTGGAACCACCATGGGCTCCGTCAGCAGTCTCATATCTGGCCGGACCTACCAGGAGCTGCACTGTCGGGCCGCCAACGAGTTCAGCACCAAGCCCCGCCGGTCCACCCCGGCCACCAGCTGCTTCAGGCTCCAGGACAACACCCTCCGCAGTGGGAGTTCGCTGGAGCAGCTCCTGGTTATTAGCACCCAGAACCAGAACCAGAACCAGCCTCAAACCCAGACCCTAACCCAGCCTCAGCCTCAGCCACCTCCGCTGCCCACCAAGAAGCAGCCCCGGGTGGGTAACTCTGCCGTGGGAGGTGGGGGTGGAGGGGGAGCTGGAGGTAATGGGAACTTTGGCTACGTGAGCAAGGACGTTGTGGTTGGGGACTGGAATGACAACCACGTACCCACTAGTAGTCCCTGCAGCGACTCAGAGGAGCAAAGGGATAACAGAGGGCTGAACGGGAATATCGGAGGGCCCCCTCCCAAACTCATCCCTGTGTCAGGAAAATTGGAAAAGGTATGAAAGGGATGTGGGGCTTTTATATATTAATGAGAAACGTTTTGCCTGTAAAACAAATCCACGGATAACAAAATACATTCTAAACTGGCCAAGGGTATTGTACTGAATGGGATATATGGATAATGTCGTTATTCATTTTGTCTGACTCTTCCATCCCCAACTCATAAAAGTGCAGGGGCTTCTGCTATATGCTGACATGTTTTACGATAGGTCGACATGGCTGTCTAATTGGCTATTCATTTCATTGATCGAGAGGGAAACTTAATCACTGCCCAGACAAAGCCAGAGATAGATCATTTGGCAGTCATTCACTGTGCTCCATAGAATCAATGACAGCGCTCACTTACATTCAGCGACATACTCAATGAGCCCTGAAGGAAATCATTACGAAAACTGCTTACAGGACCTGGTGAAAAGCTCTGTTTCTCTCTCTCCCCTCTCTCTTTTCTCTTTTACTCTCTCTCTTTCTCTCTCTCTCCCTCACACTCTCTTTATCTGAGATGGGAGGACAATCATTAAGAAAACTGCTTGCTGAAAACCATGAATATCAATTCAATTTAATTTGATTAATCAGAGCTTTTTGTGTGACCTTCCACCTTATCAGTGTCCCTGTCTTTAATGAGATTGAACCAGGCTCGTATAATTAGCAAAGCTCACATCAATCCCCTAAGGCCATCATCATACTTTTTTTTCTTCCTAGAACATGGAGAAGATATTGATCCGTCCCACCGCGTTCAAACCTGTGATGCCCAAGAACCGCTATTCGGTGCAGTACCTCTCCCCGCGGCCAGGGGGCAGCCTTTCAGAAAGCCAGGGCAGCCTAAACCTGCTATTGCCGCTCGGAGTGAGCAACGGGATCCCCAGCGCCAACGGGAACGGCAACGACTTGGACGGGAAACGTAACTCGTACAGCGGAGGGCGCAATGCTCGGAGCAGCCAGTCCTGCTCCATGTCTGACTCGGGACGGAACTCCTTGTCCAGTCTGCCCACCCACAGTAGCACGGGCTACAGCCTTGCCCACAGCGAAGGCTCCAGCTCTGGGTCGGCTACTGGAGGTCTGGCGGGTCAACTGGAGCCCAGCGCAGGCCGGACCACCGCGGGGGGTGGAGGGGGCCACGGAAGCCATGGCCACACCAACTCAGACAGCGGGCGCTCCTCCTCCAGCAAGAGCACAGGCTCCGGGTCCCTCAGCGGGCGTGGGCAGCCCCTGTCGGACAGCGGGTCATGCGGGCGCTCGCCACCGCCCCTGGAGGGGTATGAGGTGATGGTAAAGGAACTGGAGGACAAGCTGAGAGAGAGAGACCTTGAGCTGCAGCAGCTACGAGAGAACCTTGATGAAAATGAGGCCGCCATCTGCCAGGTGAACTTACTTATTTACCCTAGAGAGACGAGTCTAAGTTGCTGACCGCACCGGAGACGAAGTTCACTGTGTCCCTGAACCAAAGGTGTGCTATATATGCTTTAACTGAAATCATGCTTGACCTCCTCAGGTGTATGAGGAGAAGCAGCGACGCTGTGAGAGGGAGATGGAGGAGTTGAGACAGAGCTGCTCCTCTAAGATGAAGCAGGCTTCGCAGAAAGCCCAGAGAGCTCAACAAGTGATTCAGCTGCAGGTGACACACACTCACAAGACACAGCTCAAAATTCACCACAGTTAGAGATGACACAATACTGATCAAATCAACATTTATTTGTATAGCCCTTTTTACACGCAAGCAAAGGAGGAGCAAAGGGCTTCACATACGCCCATAAAACTGCCCCTCAACCAACCTAAACCCTCAAGGGTGCGTCACTGATAAAACTACAATGTAACTAACTATATCATATTCAGCCCATGGAGCACAGTTCTTCAACATAAGATACAAATACAAACATAAATACAAAGACAGAGACACACGGATGACAGAGCGATTTCTGATGTGTCGCCAACAGGTCTTCCAGCTGCAGCAGGAGAAGAAGAAGCTACAGGAGGACTTCTCTTCTCTGCTGCAGGATCGTGAGGCGCTGGAGAAGAGGTGTGCTTCCATCCAGAGGGAGCAAACCAAGCTGGGACCCAGACTGGAGGAGACCAAGTGGGAGGTAAAGCAGAGGAAGTGGGGTGCGAGGTGATGGGGGGGGGGGTTTCTTCCCTACACAGAGGTAACCAAGTAAGAAGTACATTGGACTACAACTCCCTGTGTTCTCCTACTGAACTGTTATCCTGCACTATCCTGCATGCCTTTTGCCGAGACTAAGCGACTGTCCCTGTTCCGTTCCCCCAGGTGTGTCAGAAGTCAGGTGAGATCTCCCTGCTCAAGCAGCAGCTAAAGGAGCTCCAGTCTGAGCTGAGCCAGAAGGCCGGGGACATTGTGGTTCTGAAAGCCCAGCTCCGCGAGGCCCGTTCGGAGATCCAGGCCAACCAGGCCCGGTCTCAGGAGGCCCAGACGGCTGTGCGGACTCGCTCCCTGGAGCTGGAGGTGTGTGAGAACGAGCTCCAGAGGCGCAAGAGTGAAGCCGAGCTTCTCAGGGAGAAAGTGGGCCGCTTAGAGGAGGAGTTGTCACGTCTCCACGAGGCTCTGTCCAATCACAATGGGCTGTCCCTTCCTGGAGGCCAGGGTCAGGCCAAGAAGGTCCAGTGTATGAGCCTGCCCCTCCCCCCAGGCCGGGGCATGGCAGGGAGGGGTGGCCCCAGCCCCTCTGGGTACCGCGACGGGGAGGAGGGTCGGGCGGCGTGGGGCAGCGAGAGCGACGAGGCCAAGGCCCAGAGACTGAACGCTGAGGCTATTTTGGGACTCAGGCAACAGGTATGGTTCTATTTCCATCTCAGCTCAACCCAGTATTTTTTCTTCATCATTGTCAGCAAGTCTTCTTCTTCTGACGCTTTTTACATCTCTCTCTCTTTCTCTGTCTGTCTGTCAGGTGGACCGGCTAAAGGCAGAGCTGATTTATGAGAGGAGGAGCGGTGAGGAGCAGCTGACAGGGTTTGAGGAGGAGAGGAGGGTGTGGCAGGAGGAGAAAGAGAAGGTAAGGAGGAGTGACCAGTCCCCAAGACAATGATGTAGACCACCATTGTCACACAACTGGTACAAAGACTCAAATTCATAGACCATAAATAAGAAGCTTGTCGCAGCTGGACTGAAAATGAAAGCGATCTAAGTCTGAGGCCATGATTTTGTTCCCCTCAGGTGATCCGTTACCAGAAGCAGCTGCAGCAGAACTACATCCAGATGTACCGAAGGAACCGGGACCTGGAGCGTGTGATGAGAGAACTGAGTCTAGAACTGCAGAACCGAGACCTTGAGGACTACGAGGTTCACAGTGGCAGCAACGACATTGACTTTGAGGAGATCACAGCTACGGAGATCTAAACCCAACAGACCAGAAACAGCCAGACAATGCATCCCTGTGACCACAGCAGGACAACCCCACCCCTGCACAAACACCAAATCTACACACTTACCATAAACTCAAATACATAAATAGAGCACACACAGTATTGACTCCCTAAAACACTGTCAGTCTAAAATGCCTGCCTCCCCAGTTCGTCCACATGGCTGTCGCTACCTGCTTACAGCACCAAGACAAACACCCCTTTCTCTTCTGTCGGATTTAGCCCCTTTGGACTGCACATAAAAGCATGCATTTCTTAAACTGGCCCATATTAGGGTTTGAAAATTGTTTGAAGTTTCCAACTAAAATAAACTAGACAATATACTGGCACGCACAGACTTCAAGACCAAACCTGTTCATGGGTCTTTTAGCACAGGAATGTCTACCTTGCCACCAGCACATGATGATGTCATTATGCTAATGATGACATCATTGCTCCTCTGCAATGGGAGTGTTCTTGGGCCTGCCTACCTCTGCACTCATACAATGACAGAGAACGACACCAAACACCGTGGGTTCACGCACTACTGTGTTGTGTGAGTAACTCGCAGATGTAACCAAAACATTCCATACTGGTTCATCTGTCCCACATAAAACATCCCAGACCAGTCTAATCCCAGCTGTGGAAATACTGCTGAGTGTGTGGAATGGAATGTATGATAACTGTTACGACATAGCAAAAATAGGGCAATGGTCTCCAGCAGCAAAATAAAGAGTTTAGTCTCTAAAAACAACCAAACCAGGGATTGTTTTTGCACAAGAACTCTTATCACTGATGGGCATGACAGCTTTCTCCCTCTGATCTGTCTCTAGTTCACAAGAACAAACGTCCTATCAAAAGAAAACAGGGTGACTCCAATATAATGCCTTACAAGGCATATTTAGTTGCTTCCTATAATACACTGTGGAAAAATTGCAGTGAATTGATTGTTTTGTTTGAGTCCCTTGTCCTTTCTTCCAAAAAGCCCCTACCCCCAAAAAAGATTTTCACTGTCTTCCTAATCTTTCCTTGACTGTCATTCTGTCAGTCTGTACTGTATACAGGCGGGACATGTTGTAGTGATACTGTAGTGTGGTTGGCATGTGTGCATGTCTTCTTCCTGTTTCAGCTGCTCCAGGTGAGGATGGGCTGTAGGGGGATGTGTGATAAGGTTTGATAGCAGAACATTGGAAGTTGTTGTCGGTTGTACTTTCTGCTTCTGCATTTTAACACTGGTCTTGGTTTGGCTGAGAGGGATGGAAAAGGTTTTATTTTATTTTAGCGAGCAGAGTCTTTTAAGAAGGATTAATAGAAATATATATGAAACTGTATGATGATGTATATTTTTTTATATAGCACCTGAAAATATTTTGTGTAGCACCAGAACGAGTGTAGGTTTAATATACAAAGTATAAAGAGTTCTATCTAGCGACACAGCACCGCATGGGTTACAAACGACCCATCAATCGCTAATTGAAGGAGACTCAATAGAGTGAACCTAACAACATATGCATGATGACATTTTTTTTTCTCCTTTAATTCCCAGTCTACAATTTTACCCCACTCTGTGTAGACTACAAACCCTTTGATTCAAGGCAATGTTTACGGTGGTGAGCACACTGTTCTCTCTGCTTTGTCATTGATCTTTCTTTTGGCTGTTAATAATACAGTACTTGCAGACTGGGACATCATCAACGTTTTTTGTTCTTTGATGGTTTAAAAAACAGCAGACCAGAGTCAGCAATGGTTGAGGGTGTTAAGGAAGTCATTTTACTTACTTACTTATATATATATTAACACAAGATGCGTTTAATATCATCTAACAACTTATAGTTAATATACTGTCTTTCACAAATGAGTAATAGTCAGTGTGGTCCAAGTCCTTATACATTTCATCTACACTTTATCTAAACTCAAACAAATCACAAGCTAATGAGCTCTCAATTTATTGAAGACCTGTCACTGTTTTAGCTGAGACTTTTTGCATTGTGCACATATTTTTATCAAAAAAGAATAGCCATATAATTGATTTTGGATGGAGAGGTGGCGTAGATTCTAGACATTGGACCGACTGAACCCACAATCTCAGTCACAGACATCTGGCCCAGACTGTTAACAAGAGTCCAGCTTGTCCTCTCTGAATGTGGATATAAACTAGGTACTGTTTAACAGGAGGCAAACATGATGTCATCTCAAAGGGACCCTACTTTTTCAGAACACTGGAAGTTCTGTGCTCTTTTTAACGCTTTCATAAATCATGACTCTTCTGTAAATACCTTAAACTGAAATATGTGCATGGTATGCTGTGACATATTCTTCTCTTTTGTTAAATCAAAATATCAATTTCAAATGTAGCCACTGTGACTAGACCAAAGCATTTGTTTTTATGTGTTGTTTTTTCTTTCCATTTTTGTGTGTATATATTATTTTGTTTGTAGTGTTTTGTTTCTTCATTAATCCATATAATGTATGTAGTTATTCATGTAGATGTCCTTGTTCTTGTACAAAATGACTGTTTTTAAATAAAGAACAAAAATTACATTATGATATTTCTGTGGTTTGAATGTTCGTTAACAATTGAAAAGCACAGTGGGGAGCAAGTTAAACATTTATTGCGTTCAACTTACAATATGTATAACTGGGATGTGAATGTACCTAAAGGCATTTGATCTTGAATGAATGAATAGTATTAGATAATTATCAGACTGTATTACACGCATGTATGTGTAACAGAGACCAGAGTTAACATTATGGTTTGTGACAAGCCAGACTCATTCAATAACCAAGCCCCTCTCTGTCTCACTACCCATCTCTCCAGTCCCTGATACCCCACTCCACCAGGCTCCATCCAGTCATGGCTCCTCTCACCCCACCCTGCCCCCATCGCCCAGCCCCTGGCTGCCCCTGAGAATCCCCACTGGCCACAGCAGTGTGTAGCCGAGCCCCTAAAGTGGCAGACTACTCATGAAACAGGGCCCTGCTGCCAGAACTATAGAACACCAAAAATACAGGGCCGTAATTTGTTGTAATCCCCTTAGACGTCAACTAAACCAAAAAATGATCAGTTTTAACATAATACTGGGGTTTCATTTGGGTACAAATCTCATAACTTCGGCAAGAGCTTAATCCTTTGCTGGCAAGGCTGTACTGTAGCTGAACTGAGATGCTCTCTACCAGGGAGAAGTGGGCGGTTGGGGGATGCTTCACGAACCAGTTACTCCATGAGGTAAAACATATTATATTATACATGAAGGAAACTGTTAAAGATTAAACACAAAGCTCTTCATAGTCCACTCGTAGTGTTAGCTCCAAAACTTTACAGAGTAACAAATGTTTGTATTTATTTATTACAATTGAAATATATTAAAAATTAACTATAATATTACAAAATTTGATATTCATGCAATTTTTCACAAAAATTACAAGTGCCTCAATAAACTGAGTATATTTTGAGAGGAATGCTCAAAGTCCATCCTCTGTTTTGTAGAATTGTTCCAGTTGCGGGCTTTGCTTAGTCACCAGGTTGCCATCTCTTCTTTGGCCAGTAGACTAGCTTCCAGGCAGGCAGGACATGCATTCACTCAGCTGGGTTTCTAGTGTTGCTGACTTCCTTGGGGACCTTGACCACAAACACCATGGGGTTTTTGGCCTTATTACTGAACGCCCGGCGAATCACATCGACTGCATGCTGATGAGTCACACCCTGGAGAGACTCTCCATCCACAGACACCAGCTCAAATCCAGCCTGCAAGCACAAATACACATTCAAGCACACACCCACAAGTTAGAGGTGAGAACCATTCACACATCGACAAGGACACAAACAAAAGGACCATCGAGGGCAAGCTTGCACACAGGAGGCAGCATTGGCTTGTATGAAACAGCAGGAACTCACATACACACACACACAAAACAGGTGTGCTCACAATATGCATAAACATCCATTGCTTTGCATGCTTAACTGCTCTTTGTTTTTCCCTGATCTCCATCTTCTTCACTTGTGATGAATTACTTCCTGTACTCTCTCCATCTTTCTTTTTTCCCTCTGATTTAACTTGCTCTTTCTTCTTCCTGATATCCATTCCTCATTCCTTTTTTCTGGTGCACTGGGGTTGTGTATTATTGTGCAGTGAATAACACACACACAGAAACACAGTTACAAACCACACACACAGGACATTTCCTTATTTTTCTGCAGGAAGGGAGCACAGTACAGCAAAGTTCAAGAGCCCTGAAGAGAGGAACTTCCTGTGATGTCATCAGCATTGTTTAGGATGCACCTGCTTGTCTCACTCCACCTCCCACACTGACACAATAGGCTAATGTTTGGTGGAATGATATAAACTCTTATCTGTCTTCATTAGGTCTAACATGGTCTAATATTATTACAACTTGCTTCCATATTGTCTGTCATCATGTAAAGTTAAAAATGAGATGTTAATGAATAAAATGATGTTCAAAATGAAGGCTATTGTTAAACTAGGGAACTGCCATATAAAATGTGTTTGTGGTCCAACAGGCTTTGAGCCTGTTTGTTTGCTCAAGTTTGCTGACCCATAACACTACCGTATTTACTGGTTCATTTGAGACCAATAAATAAATAAAGATTTAGATCCATTTAACTAAAGAGGAGATTAGGAGGTGAATTTCAATTCCAGCAAGTAATGTTTTTATATTAAATAGGACCAAATCTAATCTGAATCTTCTTTGTGACATTTGATGGAGACTACATTTGGGCGTTAACATCTTCGTGGCCAGTTGCCATCGTTCACCAATTCAATCCCTGCAGAACTGTCCCACTCTGCACGAGAGAGGATCCGTCTGATCCATTTTAACGTGCATTAGAGATTGGTTGTTCTAAACACGTTTATGGGGATTTATCAAGGGGGAGAAAAGAAGCTGTTGGCCTGGATGCGAAGCGGGGACCGTGTCGTCCTGTCCATACCGTATGTCTGGGTTACACCCACAAGGACGTCCTCAGAAGACGCTGTAATCCCCGCTGAGTAGTGTGTACACTGCTTATTAATTATAAGTCTAACTTGGCTAAGAGCATGAATGAGGGATGACACATGCAGATTTGAATAAACACACTCTGGGGCTGCAGTGAAGTGTATGGGTGCTGTGGATTGGTGTGGATTAAAGCTGTGTCACGTCAAACTCCAGCTAGACCTCTAGGGTGCCCTTATTATTGGCTATAAGCCAAAGGAGAAGAGGATGAGTGGATGAGAGGAGGTGGTGGACAGGAGTGATTACAGAGCCAAAATGGGCAATACATCCTGTATTTCGCACTCGATAAGAGGAGGTGAGGGGAATGACAAGCACGTTGTGTCTACCTGCCCTCCATAGACTGATAAGGGGGGGTTGGACCCAGGGTCAAGCACCTTGTCCAGACACACACACACACACATACAACACAACACACACACTTCATGTCCTGAGCCTTGGTCCCTGGTGCAGCGATTATCAGACATAAACGAGGGGCACAGGAAACGTGTTTACAGATGGGTGCAGCACTTCCACTCTGCTCTCAGTGTGTGTGGGACAGCCCAGAGACCCTGCGAGGTGCGAGGCTGAGTTAACACACACAAGTCAGGGGCCAGACACGTGGTAGAACACTAAACGAACCAAACCTCTGTTTTCCGTGGTCTCCCTTTCTCCTCCTCTTTCCATCCCTCCCTCCTCAGTGTGTCTCTCTCTGTCTTGTTTCTCTCACCTTCTGTGTGTGTGCGTGTGTGACAAAGAAAGTATGCGTGTTAGAGAGAGAGGGACTTAGAAGGGAAGATCTTGGAAACTGAAAGGCTTAGCCGACACCAGATACCCGGGATGTTTGATGCTCTCCTCTACTGGACCTGGGAAGTGCTGTCACTTGATAGCTAGCTGTCTTCACACACACACAGAAACACACACTCACACCTGGGATCAACAGGCTGTGACCTGGTATTGTAGGTCACATTAGTGTGGTGGTACTGTTTCAGAAACATCCCCCTTGTCTAACCTTGAACTGCGACGTCTGGATGATTACCTTGTCCTCTGTCACAGTGTCTTTAAAAATCATTACTTTACCATGCAACTAATAAACATGTTGAGTTTGTCTTCCTCCAGTCTTTGACTTTTCGCCTTTGGGTTTGGATAAATTGATTTGAGGTGTTGGTGTCCCACCAATGGCGGTTCAAATGATTATGATGAGTCACTGCGAGGTCAGTCTATGATAATACAATGTATTAGCAGACCATTAGCAGGCCGCACTCATGTACCTCATCAATGATGAAGGAGACAGGCCATGCGAGATGGCACCACTCATCTCTCCTGTCCTTCCCTCCCTCCTCCCTCTCTCTCCACTCTTCGATGCTCCTTCACTCTCCCAAAGAGCCTCATAACCACAGCACAAAACACTGAGAGCCAGACAACATTCTCACATACATACATGCATACATAGACACACGCACACACAGACACACATACATACATATACATATACATATACATACATGCATACAAACAAACAATACATACAGTATTGTACATACAAGCATGGCATGCGAACATTGTATCTGGTCTGCCTTCTCACCTTGAGTCCCCCACAAGTAGAAGCAGCTCCTCCAGGGAATATCTTCTCTATCTTCACCATGGGCTGGACCTTGGACTCCATCCCTCCAGAGATGCTGATACCTGCAGACACACAGAGATCTCTCTGCAGGTCAGCACACACAAGAATCTGTGTAGATCAAATAATTATTCCCGCACGAGACTTGGTAACAGGTCTGTCAGTTGAGTACAGTGCAAATTCTAAAGCCAACACAAATCCTCGGGGCTTCCCATATTAGCGGTTGTTGCTCGAAAGATGAGTTTTGGAATGGGTAATTGTCTGCATCTCCCTCTGCTGGTAAGATGTGAAACATACAGGAGCTACTGGTGCTCTGCTTACCCAGGGACTGTTTGGTCTTGGAGATGGTCACCGTGGTTATTTCATAGTCCTGGGGAACAGGAGTTGCTGTCGACGTTCCATGGTGACCATTCTGCTTGTAACCATTCACCTGCTGCCCCCTCCCTCCTCCCTTGGAGGGGCCTCTGTCCTGGTGGGGCTCAAACACCGGATTGAGGGGGGGTCGCCCGCGTCTTGCCGTGGGAACGTACATGCTGACCTCTGTGTATCCGTCCCCTTTCCTGCTCCTTCCAGCTAAACTCTCAGGGCTAACGTCGCTCCTAGACCTCCGATGGCCATTCCTCACGGGAGACCTCCCCCGCTCAGGAGTGGTATCTCCCCTGTCCACAGACAACGTGGAAGTTTCATCGTGCCGGGACGTCCAATTGTCTCTCGCGCGGGGGGGTTGGTGACTCTGCCGTCCTCGTAGGGTGCTGTATGGGGACTCCGAAAGGAGCCAGTTTTGGGAGGGCGACGGGCTTGGCGAACGGGAGGTGGGGCGCAGGACAGAGGGGGTGTAGCTGTCCACGGGGATGTCCAGGAGGGGGGTGAAGGCACGGGAGGGGGGCAGACGTCCCACCTGGAGGCCAGACACACGCAGTCTCTCCAGGTCTTCAATGAGCTGATGGTCTTTCTCCTGATTCTGGACAGGCTGGAGCAGGAAACCACCTCTGTAATCTTGAACACACACAAACAGTTCCACTGTAACCCCGCAGATCCACAGTACAATGAGTTAAACACCCAGTCACAGTTCCATCCCAAGCCTCTCTGTTGGAACATTGAACTGGAGTTCTCTGCGTCATATACGAGCGAGACACAAAACCGATATTGTGCTATTCACAAGATGGGCAATTTTCATGCATCTCTCCCTCTCTGAGGTCGGTCCCCTCGATCTGTCTATGAACATCCACCGCCTGGCCTTTGCCATGTCGGCTTCCTTCCCCATGATGAAGTCAACTGACGCCTGACCCCTGACCCAAAGGCTGAGACGGCCGGGGTGGTCATGCTAGGCGGTATTGAATGCCTGCTCTCTATGTCTGTAACTCTTGAATGGGGCTGGTTTGTGAAGAGCTTAAAGCGGCCCTCATATTGTTTAAGCTCCACGCAAGCAACCCGTGCACGTCTAAAACTCACCACTGCCCCTCTCTGTTCTTTGTGTCAGAGACGTAACACAAGCCTTGCTTCAGCACAGGCCCCTGTAATCTGAGAAGAACTGTGTGCCTGTGTGTGTGCGCGCATGTGTGTGTCTAGAGATAAGAAGGGAGTACAAAATGCCAGGGACAGGATATGGGCAGTGTGTGCCGATGTTCAGTCAGGATATGAGATGGGCCAGGACTGACAGAGGGATAGAGAAGAGGAGAATATAGAGAAGGATAAGCCCGGTTCCAGTTATTTAATATCCTAAAGGGATCAGCAAAAGACCAGCCGGAGAGAGAGAACGAGAAAGAGAAAAGAGAAAGACAGAGCGAAAGACAGAGCGAAAGAGAGAGAGACAGAGAAAAAGAGAGACAGAGAAAGAGAGAGACAGAAAGAAAGAGAGAGAGAGAGAGATCAACAAACCTGGGATAGGGGTGATGAGGTGTCGTCTGGGGGTCCCAGTGCGGGGGGAACGCAGAGCAGGAGACCTCACTGAGAAGGGAGAGGTATATACAACACACTTTAAGCTACACACCATACAAAACACAAACGGTGCATTATACAATATGTTTTTTACGTTCAACTTACCAGAGCGACTCTTCAAAATTTCATAGGCTTCTAGTTCAAAAGGCATGACCATGCTGTCAAAACGAATCAGCTCTGTAGCAGGGATCAGCATTCTGCAAGGCACAGAGAATGCAAATGACCCACATTGTACTGTGTTTCACACAAGTACACACACACATACATGCCTTCACTGCACAGTCAAACTCACACATACACACTTCTCACCTAATCTCTCTCAGGAGCAACAGTTTCTCTGGCCTGTCCAGGATAGCTAGAAGGGGACGTACTAGGTCTTCCACCACACGTTCCGACAAAAACTGAGTAAGGAAAAGACCGAAAAAAGGGACAAATGCTATAGTCAGTACCTTGTCTCATGATGTAGAACAAAGGAAGGATTTGGAATTTTAAATAGCTCTTCAATGATCCTGTTTTAAGCAGGATCTTATATCTTAAGCAGAGTCCTCACGTTGGCTAAGGGGTTGATCCTTTTATAGTGGAAGAGTGAAGTAGCGAGTGAATGTGGCAGAGAGAGAGAGAGAGAGAGAGAGAGAGAGAGAGAGAGAGAGAGAGAGAGAGAGACAGAGGCAGGTATCCAGTGATCCTTAACATATGACCCTAGTCATAATTGACAGTCACCATCCATCGCTCTGAGAGACTCCATTAAGGCTCCATTAGACGAGAAACACTGTACACACCACTCTTCAGTCTCACCTGCAGTCTACAGGAAGCTTAGCTCTCATCAGTGTTACTGGTATTACCAACTTCCTGGGCGCATTCAAATGGCAGCAAATTAAACTATGGCATTTAGGGCAGTCATTTGGGCTCAAGGTCTCACCCGCCTGCAGTGTCTCATCACAGCAGAGACCTCATCTTGGCTCAGCAGTTTCTTGGCTATGTCCTCCACGTGGTCCAGGGCCTCGAGTAGTGGCTGGGGAACGCTGTCCCTCACCCCGGCCCGGGTCTCCCGAGGTGAGGTCAGCAGCTGGAAGGGACGCCCCCGGTCCTTATCTGAGAGGGCAGGAGAAGTGTGGAGGATGACATTTTGGGCCTGTGTGGGAGTGCTCTCGAACAGTGTGAGGCTGAAAGTGGGACATTACACAGAATGTTACAGTGTCTTTGCTTTGGATCATGAGTGCGTGTTTTGCTCCACTGTACGTTCAATGTATGTTATTCCTCATTTTCCTTATCTAACCTCTATTGGCATGGTGGGAGGGGGATTTGGAGCGTCCCCTGTGGGTCTCATCCGTCCCTGTATCTCTCTTTTCTCTGGAAGCTTCTCTCCTGCGCTCCCTCTTGAACAGGAGGTTGACAAAGGTCTTAGAGCGCCGCAGGGTCTTACTCCCCTCCGTGTTTTTCTCTTTCTGCTGTCTCTTCTTCTTCTGCTTGTCCTCTGGAGGATGGGACAGAAAGGAAACAAGGTTCATCTTAATACAAAGCACCCCACCCCTACGCACTCCTCTAAATGAGAAGCTCCAGGCCCCAAGGCTCAGGATGAGCAATATACAGTATACAACTGTTTTTCTATTACTCTGTAAACAGAAATTAAAGAATGATCTAAGTTGAGGTGCCTGCATGGTGTGTGCAGTTTATGCACATATAAATCAAGGATTGAGCATCAGAATAGAAGAGCTACAGGATGTCACACACACGCAAACAAATGTTCATACACCTGACTGCTCTAGACAAGTTACACACACACACACACACAATGTAGGAATGCAGTGTATGCATACATAGATTTTCATATTTATGGGCTATACAAGGCACAATAGATTACTCTTTGCACAAAATTCTGCTCACCGCGACGCATAAACCTGTAACAAAAATGACACACACACACCCCTCTATGAGTGGAGATCCATCTGGCAGTCAGCCTCTCAGCTCTCTGCACTGAATCTTCGCTCCCAGGGGAAAGACCATCCAGTAATATTGAATATTTAAACCATGGCTGACCAATACTTTTCCTGGAGAACTATTGTTACGTCAATTTTCCCTCAACCAGATAAGTATTACAATTAGGTGTTCTGGATTAGGTTAGGAAAAAATACAGGACTAAGGGTGAATCTCCAGGAGGTTGGACTGCCCTCATTTGACACAATCCAGAATCACAATTCAGTACAATGAGTGTTAGCATCTAATCTTTAAAGAACAATATAAAACTATAGACTAGGTTCCCTTGAAGAACTGTATTTAACTGGAAATGTGATAAAATAATTAAGGTTGAAGATAAGCGAGGATAAACTGATCAGATATACGTATATGACCTGGAGTTGTAGTCCCAATTTGGTGGGAGTCAGGGACTATAGTTGTTGTTTTTTGTTTACTTTCTTGAGAGGCAAGGGGTCATAAGAGGGTCAGCAGTCTGTACTTGTGGAGGGGATCTCCTAATGCCCTGAAGGGTATCTGGTTACCCCGGGCTACAGGTGCTGCAGGTGCGGTGCCAGTACAGACACTGAACCTTGGGTAACCTCTGCTGTGGCAAAGACGACAGCCGATGCAAGGAGCTGCTGGATAGTCTCACTACACTGTTTCTGGCTGGGATTAAACTTATAAACAAGAGTACATGGGTACCTTCTCTTAATGTGACATGTCATTGCATTGCTCATCAGTTTAGCTTCCTTCCTCATTTGCCCTTCCCAGGGTTCAGTCTCAGGTCCTTTGACTCACTCCATGACCACCTTTTCAGCAATTTGATGGCATGGGTGGGCTTTATTTATGGTAACATGAAGTTTAACCACATCAACTCTACATTAGCACTAGCCTGACGTTGTCATACTCATTATTCTAGTCAGAAAATGAGTCTGAAAACTCTCCGTTGGGCTGTGACTATGGGGCGTGTGTCAACCGAGCTCGTAAAACCTATGCCTCTTCGCTCAATTGGATAGACCTACAACCAATCAGAGCAACGTAATATGTTGTTTGTTGAAAACAAATTCAACCCAAGCGCTCTTTGGTGAGGTTGTTGTTTACGTTACTGTTGATCATCTGTCCATCATCGTATAAAGCCCGCCCTGACAATTTAATTGGTCCGAACAGCTCCTGTTCGGATATAGTTTTTCTGCAATCGAGCCCCTCCAGACCCAACTTCCCGACCAAATTATTTTGTTGGCGGGGATAAGTTGGGCTGGCAGCCAGGTTACATTAGCACAGCTTTTCTGTGTAATTGTTTACAAGAGAAGGCTTCAGGGGCCCATGTGCTCACCTGTCACAGTGATGTGGCTCTGGGAACGCCGAATAGGCTTGCGTGGTCTGCTCAGGGCCATAAGGACTGCCGTTTTAGTGGAGTCCTTTGCTACTTCCCCAGCAGACAGTGTCCTTGTTTCCACAGGCCCCTCCCCTTTCCCCCGAATCATGGTGTCCTTTAGTAACATGGTAGCACCGAGCATCCGACTGGTTTCGGTGGGGACCAGCCTATCTACATGGGAACTGCGAGGCGAGTGCTGGTCAGGGTGTTCAGAGGGGTCTGTCTGAGTCTCGTTGGTGCGCTCAGTGGTACTGGGCCGTCGGGAGCGGTCCTCCGTAGAAACACAGACGTCCACCATCTCTGAGCCGAAAAGCGGGGGAAAGAGGACCTGGGAGAGTCCACTGAGGGAGCTGACGGGAGTGCCGGAGGACAGAGAGGAGGCGGAGGAGTAGGAGTCTGACCCCTGAGAGGAGGAGGGAGGTCCTCCATTGCCCACTGTGGATGGTGGCAAGATTTGGTGGGAAACAAAGCAAAAAATGAACTTGAATAATAGTATACAATAGAGTTCATTCAACAGTGCAGTATGAAATTCTTAAACTGAGCACAACATCATTCTCTGACCGAGTATGTACTCAAATGACCAAAGCTGGAGTTAGCCACAGCAATCTTCTAGATGCATAAATCTCCATGTATTTCACACTGTCAAAGGATGTCTTGGTACAGACTGACATCTGGCTGAACTCATGACGTTGGCTAATCCCATTGGCTTTGGGTACAGAGGATACATGAGAGAGGAGACATGAAAGGAATAATAGTAAAAATAAATGTCTTTAAATTCACATATCCTGAGCAGAGACACAGCCAACCTCCATGTAAGAACACTGACGACCCATCTGCCTCTGGGCACAAACAGCATAATCCCTACCTATTTTCAGACAGAGAAGGGAAGAACTAGAGAATAGTAGTTTCGCAAGAAGAAATATATTGGAGAGATTTTGTTTAAGTAGGCAACATGTGGCAAAAGTAATACTGTAATACCAAATGTAACTTGTTATAGACCGTGTAAAAACTGGAAACCTGGCCAAACAATTTTCTGTGAATTAAATTGTTATGTTCGAATTACTTTTTTACTACATAGGATTGTTGTGGATGTAGACATACATTTGTTGAGCCAGCTGTACTCTGCCACCATCTCCTTGTAGGCTGGATAACGTCCAGCTTCCTGTTAGGGTCAAAGGTCAACAACAGTACAATAATTTCACTATAACAGCTCTCTCTGAGAGGGAGTGAAAGAGGGAAAGCTCATGACTACCTTCAAGCTCCCACAATAAACAGATTTAACCCTCAGAACCTTCTTAATTGTGGGTCAAGAACCAGTCAGCCGTGAGCTCCTCAGAGACCTTCCACAAAGGGCATAAGCATACCAGGTGAACAAGGTGTTTAACAACCCAACCCTGGAGTGTCAGAAGTTTTGTGCCACAATGGGGGCCAACGCAGGCCCAAGGAAACACATAAAACAAGGCTTTCTGCTGATTATAACCTGATCCCTTTCTGCCTTGTGAATAATGAACGTCGGCCCTGGCTGTTTTTCACACGAGGAACCCGAGAGGAGAACCGTAAAGTGAGTACACAGGAATGCCAGAGCTTGGAGAGCACTCTCTCACTCACACACACAAACAAACACACAAACCCATACACATTGGTCAACACATCCCTGCCTTCTCTGGATTGGGGTTATTAACAAACACACACACAAGTAGGAATGTCATGGGCCCTGAGCCAGCAAACGGCTTAATATGCAATCTCCTTCTGTCTCACTCCCGCATACAAGACAAAATTATGTTGTGAAACGCGTTCATTAATTAATGTATCTGGGTACTTCAAAGTAAACTAACTAAACTTGAATTGTTACATTTGAACCCACCTAAAATTGGGCAACAAGCTTGTAAGATTGCCTGTCATGTATATGATAGAAATAATCTTATTAATAAAATGTTAACAAGTCTACTTTTCTACTCTCAGTAGAACTGAGCAACAACCTGGGAGGAGAAAGGAAGATGGGGAACACAGTCCAGAATAGACCTTCCAGAACTTCTGATATGAGAGGAAATTTTAGTGAGCAGTTCACTCTCACCCTGATGGTCAACATGATATGGGTGTGGCTCTTCAGAACTTCCACGGCATTGCTATGGGTGATGTCATCAAAGCTCACACCATTGGCTGCCAGGATCTGGTCTCCCATCTTTAGGCCATGCTGTTCTGCCAGCCCACCAGGGTCCAATCTGACAAGACAACACACACGGAAGCGAAATTACTTACTGTGTGTTTACTCTGCATGTTCACTGTTACAAGCTCACAACGTGTGCAGGTGTGTGTGTGTCTTTGCATATGTGTTTGTAAATGTGCCAGTGTGTGTGTCCATACTTAGAGACGTATATTCCCAGGCCGAACTCCTTGCCCCCCCTTATGTTGAAGCCCAGACAGTAGTCGTCAGAGGTGGTGTACAGGTGGATGATCCTGCGCAGGGCACTGTCTGAGCTGGCCTCTGATGGGGTGCGGCCACTCTCTTCCACCACCATGCGTCTGTGGATCAGATCCACCCTGCTCACAGACACCCACACAACCACATCCACATTTTTACCACAATATACAGTACACACATTGACACGAACATACATTTTTTGAAACAGGCATATACAGACATACTTTTAACCCAATACACACACTTTTCAATCAACATACACTCAGAAACTCGCACTCTGGGAAACAGTAATACACAGTGGCGCACAGCAACCTCGTTCCCTACTGAGGTCTTGCCCTGCTTTCAATTAATGAGACAGACATAAAGGCCATAGAAGTAATCCATCCACTAGAACAGCATGAAACCAATATATACCGAAAGTGAGATAGCCTCTGTAGCAACCATCAAGAGTCAGGGAATATGCCGATCAAGTGATTATGTCATACGTAAACAGAACGCTCGTGTCTAGAGAGATCAATACCCACTAAAGAACTCACAAAATCCTAATCCTATCATGTGTCTATTTAAAAGGAACATAAAACCAATGTGTAATCATATACAGAACAGGTTGGTGTGTTGCAGCAAATCCACACGGTGGTCTCAACATCTACCAATGTTCCTAAATGCTCTCACCAGGTGGTCTTCTCCTTGGAGTAGCGGATGCCAGGGACTTTCCCCACACGTCTCACCACCATCCGGAGGCGGTTGTTTCCAGTCAGGACCTTGACTGCACTGCTCATGGTGATGGTCTCCAGGCTGATGCCGTTCACCTCCACCAGCTTGTCCCCGACACACAGGCCTGCCTGCTCTGGATGGGGGGGAAATTGGGCGTGGGGCTTGGGGGTTCAGGCCCAAACCCACTAACAAACACATGTGCACACACAAACACCCACATCTTCTGTGTGCAGCATACCTGCGGAGCTGAAGTCCTCAACCTTACTGACGAAGATGCTGAGGCCATGCTCTGACCCACCGCGCACACTGAAGCCCAGACGCCCATCTGGACTCTTGTCGACTGTCACTGTGTGGAGGTCGGCGCTCTCATCTCCACCTGCATGCACGCACACACACATACAGTGTTAGCATGACATGTGCCTGAAGACTGCCCACATTGGAACAAAACTTGTACCTGAGAAGGATCCTAAATTGCCAGATCTGATCCAGGCTCACCATCAACTGGAGAATTGATGAGGATAACTCTTCCCATGGGCGAGGAGGACCTGGCCCTGTGTTGGTGCTGCTTCTTCTGCATGTAGCGCGTGGCCGTGTGGGACCCCCCTGCCTGACCCCCATTGTGGGGGTGGGGGTGGGGGCGGCCCCCTCCATTCGTCATCTTCCTTCGGCCGGATGGGTCAGAGGAATGATCCATGCTAAGAGGCCAGATCCCCTCCTCACACTCATCCAGACCAGGAGCAGCCTGGGGGGTCGTGTCCAGATGGAGGGGCAAGAGGCTGGATGTAGGGTGAGGGTAATGGTCGGGGGTCCAGGTAGAGGAGCTATGGGCGGTGAGAAGATGATGGAATGCTTTGGCCCAGTGGTGGTGTTGAAGAAGGGGGATATTTGTGAGGAGTTGGTGGATCAGTCATTCAGGCCACAATCTTCAAATCCATACTATATCATTACTTTTGGAGCTCTTCTGTTTATCCCTGACATTTTTAATTGGGATCAGCAGGTAGGATAAAGGTTCGAATTAAAACTTAAGTTATCCAATGCCATTATGCAACAGAGGTAATTTGCACAATTTAATGGTCTAGATTTGATTCAAGATATTTGAGATGACCAAATTCGTGACCATTCAATACATATATATATTCAATATAGACCATAGTTTGCATGTCAGTGGTTAGCGCTAGTCCATCCTCACCCTCTTCGTTTGCGCTCAGGCCGTGAGAGACAGAGGCCCCGGGCTTCCCTCGGCGTCACCGCACGCTCTGATCACTCATCCACAAACAGTCAAGACAACGATCTATAAAACAATCAGCACGTATTATTATATCAATAAAACTAAAACAAATGTATTTGACCTCTCCTGGTAAATTGAGTTCTGACGCCTCACGTTTTTGCAACATTTCACACTTTCAATTATTGTAGACTATAGCAAAATACCATAGCCTATTCGTAATCTATATTGCCATTATGAACACACAAACAGCATGCTGTGTCTTCTGAACCGTATTGTAGGCTACGATGTTTTGTTATCAGCACCTAGGACAGCGCTCCAGAGAGTCGCGTTGATTAGCGTATTCCAAAGCATGCAAAATATGTTGTGTTTGAATAAATAAAAAGCTACTCTTCAAAAAAGTGTTAATGGCTGTGGAGATTCTAAATACTAAGCATTGTAATAAAAACATTAAATTAACCACGATCAGTGTACTGCATTGGTTCACAAAAACTAACACTTAATTTGTCACTGAGTAACTAAACTGATACAATAGGCTATAGTATAATGTTCACATGATTTAACTATGACTGGTCGAACGATGAAAACTATGCATGCAAACTATTCAAGAAAGTTGATGACATTACCCGTATCCATGTTGCGCTGAATGACCTCACCTGAGGCCGACAGGAGATATGCTTGCACCGCCCCTCCTCCCTATCCGTGATTGGATACCTGTGGCTTGCTTAGACGCATTAGTGCCATTTCATTTGTTGGGAAGGATGACAATAATTATCTTTGGAGGCGTAAACATATTACACAAGCACAGGCGCTGCTGAACCAGTGTGCATTACTTAATGACTCCGTGGCCTAGTGGTGTCTCTCACCTGAGTGTTTTTTCTGAAGATAATTTATAACAAGCTTGTTTATTTTCTTTAGAATTAGTTTATGTGACTGCACATCCCAAATAAGTATGTGTATTGGATTACATATGTGGACTATTGGAGAATATTTACGTAGTAATTGAAAAACAGGCCCATGTGGACCACGATTAGGCTTCTGAAAATATCCGTTCAACATGGCATTCTATCAGACTTCTCTTCTGACAACTAATATAATTTAGGCTCCTTGGTCTAATGCTGCCATCTCTTGACTGGCTAGATACATTACATAAGGCATGTTACATTTTATTTATTCAGGCGAGGATTTTATTAATCTTCGGACAGATCTTCATACTATGAGGCCCCAAGGCAGAGGTGTCTTTGCCGTCCAATTCACGATAATGTCTCTACAAAGTCCGGATGCTAGTGAATATGGTGAATATGGGCTGAAAGTATTTCCTCCGAGCTAAATCTGATAGAAAAGTATAATTTCTGTAGGCATAGTAGGCTACATACTAGCAAGTGGCGGCATCTGTGGTGTGATGAGGTTGACTGTGCAAGTGAAGCAATGTGATTCCTAGACCACCAATGGCCCTAATACAGCCATTGGTATGAGTTTAGGCAAAAGCTGGGGGGTCCTGGTATGAGTTTAGGTGGAGCTGGGGGGACCTGGTATGAGTTTAGGTGGAGCTGGGGGGACCTTGAAAAAAAAACATGTACATAGATTTTAATTTACAGACAAGAAAATAAGAAAATCTACTCATTTAAAATCCATGAATTAGCCTCGTTCTGTTATCGGTTATTTAGCCTAATGTTTTAATGTATTTTTTTTTAAGAATACATTTTGCAATGTGTAACTAAATTATGCATAACCTGTAAAAAAAGTATTGTATTTTGTTCATACCCAGCCTAACAATAATCCAGTTGTACAGTTTGTATGTATTTGTTTATTTAATTTAGTTCGGCCTTGATGAGCTATTGACCAATCCCCTTCTATTTATCCCTCACGCCCCGCGATTGTGGCCAACGCCTTTTTCACTATGGAACAAATGACAACCGTGGATATTTGGACACCGCCCTTTTTGCTTTTTCAGTGGTGTTTCAAGGTAGTTAGACTGGGAAACTGAAACTGTGTACCCTACAGCAGCTATTGCTAGCTAGCAGTACGGTGTTATTGGGAGTAGGTCATAGACACTAGGGTTTTTAGTTTACCCAGCCGGTCGTCGTTGAACCTACAGTAGGTATGTTTTTTTAATGGATGTATGCATTTGTGTATGTTAAATGAATAAATAGAAACTACTGTAAAGTAGCTCAGGCTTAGCAGACAAAAAAGCATTCCATTTCATCTTTTTGCCTTGCATTATGGTAGCTAGCATGCTATCTAAAAAACACTGCCAGGTTAGCTGAAGGTAACAGTAGTAGTTCAAGGTAAGAAAACAGGGCTACAATACTAGGGTTAGTCTTCTATAGAAGATAGCTATAGCTATCTGGCAGTGATCACTGGCTTGCCAGAAATATAGTATTTTAGAAACGAGATAGGAGTGTCTTTAGCCTTACTGTTTTGTACAGTATCTGGTTGCCAAAATTGATTCTCAATATTTTAGTAAGAAACGCATAACCAACTACTAGTAGCCCTGTTAGTCCCAGCACTGGAGCTATACTGGAGCTACTTATCTACTGTTTCATCATTAGACTGGAAAATTATCTGGTACATATTTTACCCCACGCTTCAGTCACAGTAGTTGACTAGTGGTTAGCTATACAAAGCATAGGAATTCCTGCTACCACTGCCAGGCTACATTCTTGCGTCGGGTCAGGACACTTTAATTCTGTCACGACTGGTCTAGTCACGTATAGTATGAAGAGAACCAAGTCTTACTGCTTACAGCTGTGCTTGGGATTGAGAATGCTCGGAGTCACGTTTAGAAACACAGTAAAAAGGGAACGATCTCTTAATTTTCATAAATAAGACACTGATTAGTCTACATTTGAAAAACGTCCGGTGTCCAATACCCTCACTGATAACTGTCCTGTATTCTGGGTTGAGAAGGATTGGGAAAATGCTCCCCCCCAATAAAAAAAAAGTGCGTTGGCTGCTGAACTATAAATGGATCGGAGGTAGGGGCTTACCATGCTGTCAGGGCTTAGCAAAAGACAAATTATCTTTTTATTTAATCAGTTCCTTTTTCTATCCATCTGATAAATGTTTCAATGACACAATTACAGATTTGACCTTTTTGCTAATGTGAGATGTCAAGCTATTTAATAATTGACTTTATCTGAAACTAGAGATTATATTATAGGTATGTGTCCTAAATATAAACGTATTTCTATATCCCTTTATTTAGCTAATATATTTAAAAGTATACATAAAAATGTATATTCATGAATGCGTTTCTGCTCCGCCAAGGAAACTGAGGATGTCTGGTGAACTGCCCCTCGACATTAACATCAAGGAGCCCAGATGGGACCAGAGCACGTTTATGGGTCGTGCCCAGCATTTCTTCATGGTCACAGACCCCAGAACCGTGCTGCTGTCCTCTGAGACCCTGGAGGAGGCCAGAGTCACTGTGGAGAACTACAGGTACTACAGTTATCATTTCAGGTCAAGTTCCAAAAGAGGGGTTGTTTTTCATTAAAGGGGTCACCGATTCAAAAATCTATGGATTTCATGTCGATGCATCCTGGTATGGTCGCTGAGTCAAAATCTCAAGCAAGGTTTTCTCCTAACGTGCTTTTGATATGCCCTTATGGCAATACAGACAGAAGCCAGGGCTATTCAATGCAGTCTAATTAGGGCTTACATCTGTCATCTCGCCAGCCTCCAATGTCTTACCATATGTTTTTAAATAAAGACGTAATGAAACAATCCAGTCAGTCTGTCTACTTTTCACTTAAGGCTAAAACTAAAAGCTAATGGATGGATGTGTGTGTGTGTGTTTCCAGGGCCGGGGTGGCAAAGCCTGGTCTTACAGAGGACGAGCTGTGGAGAGCCAAATACGTCTACGACTCTGCTTTCCACCCTGACACGGGGGAAAAGATGTTTGTGATTGGTCGCATGTCCGCTCAGGTGCCTGTGAACATGTCCGTCACTGGGTGTATGCTCACCTTTTACAGGTAGGAGTTTCAGGAAGATTCTTTTTTGTGATGGGGGTTAATTCTCTGACAAAGTTCCATGTCTTTCACCTGATGCGCCTTAAGACAAAAAGCAGCACACTCACTGACAATTGTGTCCGAATTGTCATTTAATCCGGCAGAGGATGTGAAAAAATCCCCACTGGCATAAATCTGCCTGTTCTATATTTCACTTGCATAATCTTTTTAATCTAATACAGTGATGTGCAATCACGCTTGTGTGTGTGTGTGTATATGTCAGTGGGTCACTCATGGAAATACTTTCCAAGTTTGAATTGGGTAGGCATGTTTGAATAGGCGCCTAAACTATGCTGTGAGAATTTGAGTATGTAGATGACTTGGGTGGTGAACTGTACATGTGCTGAGTGTGCATGTCTCCCATAAAGGCTCTGCATTCCCAATAGAGGACAAAGGCAGAGTGGCATGCAGTTGCTATTGTAGGGTGGTGGGAAGGAGACTGAGGTCATTCACACTGGAGACCAAATGCAGGCAATGTGTTGACTGTAAGGATATACTGAAATGCAAAGTACATACTGTAGACTGGTCTCTCACCCTAATCTCTCATTCTCTAATCTTTTTTTTAATCCTCCCCTTCATTCCTATCTCTTCTCCCTCCTCCTCTCCTGTCCCCCTGTAGGACCACTCCAGCAGTGGTGTTCTGGCAGTGGGTGAACCAGTCCTTCAATGCCGTGGTCAACTACACCAACCGCAGCGGAGACGCCCCCCTGACCGTGAAGTATGGAGGAGCCCCCCCCCCACATATCTAACAACAACAACAACAAGTCCATCAACAACAACAGCACTAGATCAGTACCACAGTAGTCACCTGGCTGGATAGTCCCAGTCCAGTCCCCTCACAGCGGTATAATGTTTAACTGTTAAGCGTGTACGGCATGCTCCAAAGCCCCATGATGACATGCTCAACACCCATGTCTGCACACCCGAGGCATGGCGTTTTAGTTTAAGCCTACATTTGGGTCTTGTCCAGAACACAGGCCAATGGTAGGCAGCCTTCTATAAACTAAGGAGCATGTTGAGGCGGGATTCTGTTCCTCCAGAAGCTCATTATCAATCATGCAACATCATCTTTTTGCCTGACTGTGGTCATGGCTCGGGGCTTGAGCTATGTTGCTGATGACTTTGCATAATTGTAGCATGGGTTGTAACAATTTGCTTTGTGTGTGAGAAAGTATTATTTAAAACGTGACACAGTTTTTTTTCCCTCGGGACTGTGTATGGTCTGTAATATCACTGGCAGTTTTTTGAATGATGCCCAATTTCTTAATCGGTCCAGTTGTAGTTTTTGAGACCATGTGTGTGCTCTCCCTCAGTCAGCTGGGTGCAGCATACATCAGTGCCACTACAGGAGCGGTTGTCACAGCCCTGGGGTTGAAGACTCTAGCCAAGGTACTGCTACTACATGAGCACAGTGGTCCTGCAGGCCTTACTCACCACGGACAAATGAAGACGTTAACTCCATTTGCATCGCCTACACATTTGCTTTGCATTCCTTGAGCCATACTTTTGTCCAACACTCCAATTTAAAACAGCTGTAGTCTTTGTCAGCATGAATCATTTGCATGTTGAATTTTGAGTCGATAACCCCTGATTTATATAGCTATCAAGATTACTTCAGGTCACTTCTCTCTATTGGTTTGAGCTGAGTCGTGTTATTTATGACACCTGTATATATTCTATCTCCGCCCCCCACCAGCGTCTCCCCGCCATCATGAGCAGGTTCGTTCCCTTCGCCGCCGTGGCCGCCGCCAACTGTATCAACATCCCTTTCATGAGGCAGAGGTGAGTGGCGCTCCAGAACCATGGTCACACATTCAGTCCACTCATTCACTGCCTTTATCATCAATTTATCTATGTCTTCTATCTCAGGGAGCTGAAATACGGGATCCCAGTGACAGACGAGAATGGTAACCGGTTAGGAGAGTCCCCCGGTGCCGCCAAACAGGCCATCGTACAGGTGGTGGTGTCTCGTATCGGCATGGCAGTGCCAGCTATGGGTGAGGAGGGCCAGGGGCACACTATATAACTGTGCATTACAACCACTGGATTAATTGGCTCACCAAAACATTTCAATCCTCTGGATGTATGATGGGAGTTGTGTGTTTATAAGTTATATTTCGTAGTGAAAGGTTTCTTTAAACCCTTAAAGATGGTTGATCTCCTTCTTTTCTTCAACAGCCATTCCGCCAGTCATCATGAACGTGCTGGAACAAAGGGCTTTTATGAAGGTAACCAGAACATACTTGTGTATGTGTGCGCCTGTGTGCATGCGCGTTATTATGGAAATGGACTGCTGGTGAAGTGACGTAAGGGAGACACCAGGTGGAATGTAAACATTGATATACCACAATACCCTTTGTGCGTAGAACTGTTTGCAGCTTAAAACAAACGTAAACTAAAAACGTATGTACACCACAAATGACTAGTCTGAACAGGGTATTTTCCTAATCTGTCCCAGCGATTCCCAGTCCTGAACGCTCCAGTCCAGGTGGGATTGGTGGGTCTGTGGTAAGTACAACCGCCCCACATCAACCCTATGATCCAGTACAGTACCACCAATAACATGGCTCAGTACCAGCACCTGAATTGAAGTCTATCTCATCTATATTTCTTAATTTTCTCTTCATCCCAGCCTGGTGTTCGCCACTCCCCTGTGTTGCGCCCTGTTCCCTCAGAAGAGGTGAGTGCACCCAATGGATCTGTAGCAGCCAGGCCTATGGTCATATGGAACCCCTATGCCTCAACTCTGCACCTCTGACCCCCCCCTCCCCCCCCCCCCCCCCCGCTCTCTCCAACTTTCTTTTCCCCTCATCGTTTCCCTCTTTCTCTTTTCCCGTTTAATTCTTGCAGTTCCATGAGTGTTGGAAGCCTAGAAGCAGATCTACAGGAAAAGATACGACAAATCAGTCCTCACACTACCACTGTGTACTTCAACAAAGGCCTGTAGGACCAGATAACAGAAACATACAGTGCCCTCCAAAAGTATTGGAACAGTGAGGCGAATTCCTTTATTTTTGCTGTAGACTGAAAACATTTGGGCTTGACATCAAATAATGAACGTGAGACCAGAGATCAACGTTTCAGCTTTTATTTCCAGGTATTTACATCAGGATCTGATGCACAACTAAGAAAATATTGCATTTTGTTTGAATCCACCCATTTGTCATGTGAGCAAAAGTATTGGAACAGATATACTTAAAACATATTTAAGTGAATAAGACTTAATATTTAGTTGCAAATCCTTTGCTTTCAATAACTGCAGCAAGTCTGTGACCCATTGACGTCACCAAACTTTTGCATTCTTCCTTTTTGATGCTTTCCCAGGCTTTCACTGCAGCCTCTTTCAGTTGTTGTTTGTTTTGTGGGGTTCCTCCCTTCAGTCTCCTCTTAAGCAGGTAAAATGCATGCTCTATAGGGTTTAAGTCTGGAGATTGACTTGGCCAGTCTAATACCTTCCATTTCTTGCCCCTGATGAACTCCTTTGTTGTTTTGGCAGTGTGTTTTGGGTCATTATCTTGCTGCATGATGAAGGCTCTGCCAATCAGTTTGGTTGCATCTTTCCTTAAATTGGCAGACAAAATGTTTCTGTAGACTTCCGAGGTCATTTTGCTGCTGCCATCATGTGTTACATCCTCAATGAAGATTAATGAGCCCGTCCCAGAAGAAGCCATGCAAGCCCAAGCCATGACATTACCTCCACCGTGTTTCACAGATGAGCTTGTGTGTTTGGGATCATGAGCAGTTCCTTTCTTTCTCCAAACTTTAGCCTTTCCATCACTTTGGTAAAAGTTAATCTTTGTCTCATCAGTCCATAAAACTTTGTCCCAGAATTTTTGAGGTTAATCTCTGTACTTTTTGGCAATTTCCAGCCTGGCCTTCCTATTCTTCTTGCTAATGAGTGGTTTGCATCTTCTGGTGTAGCCCTTGTACTTTTGTTCATGAAGTCTTCTGCGAACAGTAGATAGTGATACCTTCACTCCTGCCATCTGGAGGTTGTTGCTGATCTCACTAACAGTTGTTTTAGGGTCTTTCTTTACAGCTCTCACAATGTTTCTGTCATCAACTGCTGATGTTTTCCTTGGTCTACCTGTTCGACGTCTGTTACTTAGTACACCAGTAGTTTTCTTCTTCTTCAGGACATTCCAAATGGTTGTACTGGCTATGGCCAATGTTTCTGCAATGGCTCTGATTGATTTTCCATCTTCTCTAAGACTCACAATTGCTTGTTTTTCACCCAAAGACAGCGCTCTGGTTTTCATGTTGTTTTCACCTCTGAATACAGTCTGCATAGACAAAACCTATCTTACCCAATCTGAACCTGAGTGTAGACATTCAGTGGTATTTATTGATTGAATAATGTATGTAATAGGACACACCTGGGCAACAAAACACACCTGTCAGTCACATGTTCCAATACTTTTGCTCACGTGACAAATGGGTGGGTTCGAACAAAAAGGTGATATTTTCTAATTTGTGCATCAGATCCTGATGTAAATACCTGGAAATAAAAGCTGAAACGTTGATCTCTGGTTTCACATTCATCGTTTGATGTCAAGCCCAAATGTTTTCAGTCTACAGCAAAAATAAAGGAATTCGCCTCACTGTTCCAATACTTTTGGAGGGCACTGTACATACCCACACGCACATGCCAGCACCTCTGCTGGCTGACCTCTGCTACTACAGATCATTGAGCACAGCTGAAAGGGAAAAGTAATGTTAAGAAAGACAAGTCTTGTGTAATATATTGACATGTTTTCCCTCATCGAATGGGTTCAGACTCAGATGAAAGTGTTACTAAGAATTTGTTGTTTTTGGACTGTGACGTGCCTGGTCCCTCACATGGGCCTTGTGGAAAATCATTATTTTCTGCAAGGAATTTATCATACAAAACCTCACCAGTTTTCCTATTTTAAGAGTTGCAAGCACCCTTGGAGAAAACTCGATTCAATATTGTAGTGGTTTTCTTAGCTCATGCTGTTATTGCTTGCTTTTGTCATTTCAGGCATTATAATCCGAGCTGTGTGTGAGAACGCTACCTAAATAGGGTTTAAATAATTCACCTATAGATAGATATCTAGTCCAAATCAACTATGTGCACAATTGTTCAGGAAAAAAAAGTTATAAGCACACCAATAGACCTTGTGTTCAGCCCTCGTGTTTGAAATCCTGTTTAGCTGCCTATTGTCTACTGCCCATTAAAGTGTACTTATCCAACTGCCTGATACTGTGGAACCAAGTACCAAGGTGTATATTTAATGTGGCAAATAACCATAGGGATGCAATGGCACTGAATAGTATTTTATGTGGCACTGTAGCAGGAAGAACGCCCATATTAAAACCAGCAAAACAATAAAACAATGTTTTGGCCGTAGGGATGATTGCACAAAGGCCTTTTTTGGTTGAGATATGAAATAGGTTTGCATCTTTGTAACTTCAGCAAAGTTATGCGTTTTTTAGTTGTGTCATGTAGTACTGTTGTCATTGACGAGGAATGTACTTTATTGTATTGGTGTTGGAAAAAGATGTTATTGTCACCCTATAATATATAGTGACCCCTGGTTAATTGACAGCACCCCCCCACTCCCCCCCACCGTTTTCGGTTGTTTTACTAACCTGATTGTAAGGTTAGAATTAAAACCGGCTGCTGCATTTTAATAGAGAGGCGTGATACCAGTTTATGCAATAGCGAGAGTACACATATATATTGTATGATGTCCGTACTGAATTGTGTGCATTGCACTTGTATGTGTACCAAATAACAAAGGATACAGACGTATTTTATATTTATCTGAACAGACTGAACCTAGAAGTATATAGCTTAGAGCATCTTTGATCAAAACAAGTTCATGTTGTTTTTCTTTTTTGACAGTAGCAGTTAAAGTACTTATACGAGCAGACCAATATAGCAGACCATATATTCATTATGATTTGTTGTCACTATAGACTGTAGATGTTGAACTTCAGGGTGTGCTTCTATATTTGTCCACTAGATGGTGCTGGCTATGCTCCCTGAACCCCTTTCAGTGTGCGTGCTAGTGAAACTCATAATTTAACACAGTGTTGCATGTTTACCAAATTACGCTTTGTAGTTTATCAATTGAGCTTTATGGAAGTAAGACATATTTGATTGTGAACATAGCAGGGACTGTTCTGAAAGTTCATCTGCAATGCAATAGTAATTAATGAACCACCTCATCCATACAGATGCCAACGGTTCTCAGTGCTAATATCAATAATCTGTACTGTAGATTATTAGGTGCACTGCAGGGCAGTGTCTTGGTCCTTGCTATATTTATATTATTCATCACTCTTTGGTGTTGGTTTCTTATTAAGTGGTTTTGGGGGTCCCTTGTATGTTGAGTGAAATTGCACTATATTTTAGTCATGCAGTGCTGCTGCTGTGTTGCAGCCAATAGTTTAATGGAATTACTACCGCTTTACAAGTATGTACTGGCAAAATGTCTTAATGTATTGTTTGTGTTTGATATTAACCCACATCACTGCTTATTGGTTTTTAGGAACAGCTTTTATCTTGAATTATTAAAATTAAGGGGCTGAATGGTCAAGAACAAAACCGGATAATTTTTAGACAACTTGCAGTTAAAGGTAAACATGGATGTTAAACCAGAATGTTAAATTGATCCATTTGATGCAGGACAATATGTACTGTGGGTTAACTGTCAAAGCCATGGGTCTATCCAAAGAAAGCAACAGGTCTGAATTGTTGAAGGATAAGCACCACTTTTAATGACTTTGTTTCCACATTCTCTATTAAACCTTTCCTTGGGTTTAGTCACAAAAAAACAAAACATATCTAGGTTCACTTATACCTGTCATAAGATATGGTCTTTTGACAAGCATGAATGAATACTTATATTGCTACACTCCATGAATGGTATTTCATGTGAATGTGTTTATGTAGCTTAGTTTTATCCATGTAGTTTCAGTATTGATGCTTGGTGTTTCCCTCAATTTTGTATCGTGTTGGAACATGTTACACCTGTCCGGACCTATGTGAGATGTACATACTCAGAGCAATTGAATAAAGTATTGAAATGTCCTACTTGGTTGTATCACTGATTAAATATGTGATGCTATTTATAACTCCAGTTCAACCACCTACAATTGGTTGGATTGCATGTACATGATAATTCATGTTTCACATTTGTTCCAAGGCTGAAAAGGTTTAAGGATTATGACGAAAAAAGAAAAGCAGCAAACCACTTCAATGGACTACTGACTCATTTGCTTCTGGTGTAATATACAATCTTTCTACTTGTAAAACCAACAACTTACTGTCTCAGTTCCATCTAAACTGTCATACCAGTCTTGATGCAGAAAACAACACAATACAGACAGGTCATCTAAATTTATTGAGGTTGACATTCGCACACCTTAACACATAAAATACTTGCATCAGAATCACAAAGCATTAGCCAATCTGGTGGTGGCAGCAGAGCCCATGTGTGTCGGTGTATCAAACCTGTTCACCTCATTTGAGTTTCAAACAGGTTGTCATAAACACACACACAGACTACTACACATACAACCAGGCAGGTTGGAGACATACAGTGAGAAACTGAACTGAACAGAAACAAACAGCAAATCAGTGTGCAACACAAAAAAAACAACACATGGTCATGTACCATACCTATAGAACCCTGCGTATTGCAACCAACCCACTGTCGGTCTGAAAACAAACCCCTTGTCCTGAGATGGCTGAACCATGCTGATGTGTTGGCTCAACCCAATTTACCTCAGACAGTTCTCCTTTGTCCCCAAACAACACTAGAAGATGGGCTTGGGGGTGATTTCAGACCAACCCATGAGCATTGTAGTTTACCTGAGCATTCTAGAACAATCACATTATTACTGAGGAAAATACATTGAATGTGTTCTGTAAGGAGACTTGGCTGAGAACCTTACATATTACCTTATATTACCATAGCAGTTTCAGAGGTGAAGTGGTTGATTTAAGAATTGTACTTCTGCAATCACAATAGAGTATATTTCACTTCAAAACGTTCCAACTGAACATTGTGAAATTGTGAGAAACATTAACACTACCAGGAATCTGTCAATACATGAGCAAACTGCAAAGGGTGTGGCAGAGTTTTGATCGATGGCTTTCATGGCTATGTATGTTGGTGAACACTAATCTGAATTATGTCCGTTTTTAAACATACAAAATTAATCTATTTCTCTGGCACAATTTTCTTGACAGCTTCTAAAACCTCTGTGTTATCCACTTTGTTTCCAAACTCTTTCTCTCGGTGCTCCATAAGGATTCCCTGAAAAAACAAAATACATTAAAGATGCAATAGGTAACATTACAAAATCAAATCATATTTGAGAAACAGCACCCCCAATTCTTGTCTGAGAGTTTGACTGACAATGGTTTTATAAAATAAGCCAAGGAGGAACTGGATTGCTGGAATTGAAAATGTGTCTGGTAAGTTGTGGGCCGCTCCAAGATTAGAAATTCACATTCCAGTGGCACTGAGCTGTCTGTGTTGCAAAACAACTCTCAGGGTCTCATTAGCGTACAAAACACTTTTCTGAAAAATGTATCTATTGTACCTTTAACTATACAATAACATTAATTAAATACAGGTTATACAAGCTTATATGATGTCCACCATGCTTTGCCCTGTACCTGGTTCCCTGCTCCAATGACAAACACGCCTCCCAAGATGAAGCCCTCTCCATTCATGTTACCCTGGTAACCAGAGCGCCAAGCCCGCATGAAGTTCTGCCACACGCCAAGACGAATGAAGCCCAGCCCGCCCATCTTCCTCTGGAGGGGGCCATAGAAGTGTTGCTACAAAAACAGACAAGAAACCATAACACACTCAGGATACAGAGCCATGGTTTTAAAACAGGTAGAAACACAAGGAGAGACTGTCCTTGAGGTGGAAATTCCCCGTGCCTCTGGGCGTCTCACCTTCTCGTCAATGTAAATGTCCCCTGCAAAGTGCGGCCTGAAGTCCTGGATCTCTGTGCCAATATTCTCCTTCACCACGGCAACTAAAGGGACCCCAAGCTCCTCCAACTGGGGCTTCAGAGAGGACAGCTCAGAGGCCTCCTACAGAAGACACACACCCACACATCAACATTCAGTAACTCATTCAGACCTTGGTACGCACTCTAATGCCAGTATATTATAGGAAAAACATTTGAGGAAAGGGGACATCACCTCTCTGCACAAAAATCATCCCGGTCGCCGTACGGCCATAATCACCGCTCCGTTCTTCGCCCACAAACTACTGGCTTTGATAGTCGTCTCATCTGCAGTCCACAGAGAACAACCATGACCACTGACACGATGTAAGTGTAAGCAAGTTACGTATGTTGTTTCCTTTGGCACTTTTGGATAGAGAGGGTCTGGGCTACTTCATGAGAATAAGGTTTACTTTGAATAACATGACGCCTCATAACGTTTCATTAGATTTGACAGGGCCAAAGACAAGTTTAGTTGTTCCATAAAGTCAACCAACACATGATGACAGAGAGACCATAACATAACCAGGATTGAACCAGTGACCTTTGTTCATGGTAACAGTACATGAAAAAAAGAATGTGGAATGTTAGAACTAAGACACACAACTCAAGTCTACATTCACCCTTTTACTTTAAGCAATGAACATTAGCATTGTAGGATTAGTATTGAGTACTGCATTAACTTCTGTAGGATTCAAAAACACGCAGCATGAATGTGCATGTATTGTATGTCTGTGTCAGTATTGTTGTTTTTGTCTCCCGTCTGTTTCTGTCATTCAACATTCAGGTGTCCGTCTGTTTTGTTAATCATCTTTGTTCCATGTCAACTGCTGCCAACTTATTATGTCAGTGTCCGTCTTCTATTTAAACCCCAACCGGTTTTCTGTTCGGGAGTTGACTTTGTACTGTGTATTTTGGACTTACACAGAAACAACCCACTTGAACCACACAACACAAACACAGAATTCGCTGGTTGACAAACAGAAGACAGGTGAGGTTTAAATGGAAGATGGATGAAAAGCAGATTGGTTGGGAGCAGTTGAGCTGGTGACAAAGATTGGAGTTGATAGCCAATAAAAGTTCTGGGGTGAAGTTAATTGTTGTGGATTTCCATTGTCTATTGGAATCAGGTCAAAAGTGACGAGTCATGAAGAGTTGGAATGGACACCACTCTCACCATCTATCGTTGACTTGAGGTCCGCATTCTCCAGGTGTTCCAGAGATGCCTGAGCAACTTTGGGCAGACACAAGTCAGTGTTGGCCAATAAGATCCCAGCTATAGCTGCACCCACTGCCCCCAGACCTAGAGACCACATCCCCATTCCCAACAGCTCCCCCTCCAGCCCGGAGGAATACACTGCAACACACAAGAGAAAAAGAGAAACATAAATTACAAAGTTTCATTTCAATTTGAATTATTGTATGGGTTTTAAATACATCCTCACTAAATTGCATAGTCTGTCACATAAAGATGGATACACTGTGGTAGAAAAGGGGTTGTTCAAATTTGACCAAAAACATTCCTCTTAAGATCTAATCCTGGTGTAATCATGAAATCCAATCCTTGGCCAAGGAAATTGGGACAATCTGAATGTTATGATATGACTATCTGACAACAGACTCAACAACAGCATACCTTTTTGCTTTGATAAAGGAATGGCATAAGCACATTAGTAGGCCAGTAATGCAGCTTGCACCCACGAGCAGCTGAGTCACATTAACAATTCAGGGAAGGATTCTATGACTGGAGCAAAGACTATGATATAGGCTATGTCTTGCCTGATGTGGGCTTGTTTGAGTCAGGACTGGCTGTGCTGCTGTGTAAGGGAGCAGTCTGTGTTCTCAGAGGAGGGGATCTGGCTGTGGGGGCAGGCTGGCTGTTCAAGGCTATGCCCCTGAGCATCAAGGCAGGACCGCACGGGGTTAGCTTCCACCTGGCCAGCAGGGCTGTGGCTGGACACCTGGACAGAGCCCGACCCAGAGACATGGTGGGAGTTTGCCTAACAGTGCTTTCTTTGACTCAGCTTACAACACACCCTGAGAGATTTATCTGGAAAAACAACAAGAAACAAATGTGTACAATCTCTGAAACATGAACTTTAAAGCATGCCACTGTACGTCCAACTTGTGTTTCTAGCTTGCTCTTTGGGGCTTAACAAAGCCGTTATAATGGATATAGGCATATCATGGCAAGCCATTTTAAAATTTAATCAGTTACGGCAATAACAATATCGAAATAGTCTTTTGAGAATTCCAAGCCGACAGCATAAAGGGGTCAGATGGCTAAGCGGTTAAGGAGTCGGGCTATTAATCAAGTTGCTGGTTTGATTCCCGGCCGTGAAAAATGACGTTGTGTCCTTGGGTCAGGCACACGTATGTTATAAAACTTTTGTTACGTCAACTAACAGTGACTAACGTGAATGGAAATACAGTGACTGTCCAATGCAGTTTCACCAATATCGATCAAAATAAACTTTTACACACTGGATGCAATAAATCCATAATGGCTTGATGGATTTTCAAAATAATTTGAGAAATGAGGTGGAAATAGCCCGATCCTAACCAGACCCCCGTCATTTGGGATTGCTCCATTGACAAGTGTTAACTTCCTTGAAGGCGGGTACTCTGTTGAAGTGTAAAACTATTGGATCTGCCCAGAGCCACTCTGATCTGCCATAACCAATCGCTTGCGTTCGCCTTAGCCAACTCCTACACCACTACTGTAATGGAGCTAGTTGCCGTAGCTGGAAAATCAAACTTTTCACGAACCCCGTGGGGAGGAGGGCAACAACATCATGGCCACCAACAAAACTTGGCAAAGTTTCTTCTTGCTCCGGATTTAACTTTTGGATATTCGGCAGCGTTGCCACAACGGACCGAATAGCTTCGCTCGCATCTTTCTCCGCCGCCATTACTGAACTACAACTCAAACTAGCGCAAGACATCAACGTCATCGTTCTCAGCCTCTCCCTCTGTTCGCCGATTGGCCCTACAAAAAGTTGATTTGAGAAATCCGACTTCAAAGCTGAAATTCCAGACCTAGTACAGAAGCAAAATGAAAATTGAGCGGAAGTGCGTAGGAGGGCAGAGCCAGGCTAGGGTGGAAATGCCATCACTTTGACAATTTGACTTTTGGGCGTAGCCTGGACACCCCCTAAGGCAGTGGTTCCCCCGGGGGGTCGCGAGATGATTTCCAGAAATCAAGGAACATTTTAAAACTATTCTAAAATTTTTACAAACGTTTTAAATAGTAGGTAAATTAATAATGCATGCATTAATAAAGCTATCAGTCTTTTGATTTTCCATTCACTGTAAGTACGGCAAACCATCTGACATCCGACCAGGAGGATGCATTAGTTGAACTGTCAAGCGACCGAATGTTAAATGCAGCGTTTTCAGCCAAGACACTGGCTGAGTTATGGATTTCAGTGTATAGGGAATACCCACAGCTGTCCACAGCAGCTATGGATGTACTGTTGCCGTTTCGTAATATTTAGCCAACTTGTGCGAAATAGTCGGCACTTTCTTTTTCGGAGCCGGCACTAACGCACCTTAAAAATAAATACATATCGCGACTGAACGAGTGGCAATCTCCAAAATTAAACCAAGAATGGACTTGCTGTGCTCCAAGCATTGTGCCCACACATCTCATTAGGTTAGGTTAACATTTAAATTAAAGTAATGAATAAATTTAAATATATTATTACGGTTGTTAGGCTGTTGTGTTTTTTTGTGTTGTCATTACACATGTTTGAATAGGCCTGTTAGTGCCTGTGTGCGCTTGCATGCCAAATTTGTATACGTAAACCACCTCTGTGGTGTCGAGAGTCACTGGTATTATTATTTTAGGGGTTGTGGGCTGAAATGTTTGGAAACTCCTCCCCTAAGGACTAATGTGGGACATTCTTGGTGTTGGGGTTAGAAGTGGCATGTTGTATCAATGTGCCAAATTTCAAAACTTTATACCCATGAGTTCATGAGATAGTATTATTATTATTCTAGTAACCTAGCAAAAACCTGACAGAGGAATCCTTATTATCCGCAAGAGGTTTCTTGAAGAGAACCTTACTCTGAAGATCTCTCAATCACAGTTATTTAAACACAGGCCTTTTTAGATTTTGTCAGCCCCCAAGTTGAAAACAGGAAGACTTGTATGCAAGATACATGAGAAGTTCCATGGAAAGTTATACCGGCTGGGCATCACAAAGGTTGAGATTTCTGCAGGTTGACAACACCTGCAGAAATCGTGGCTGTATCATTATGTGATCCTAAAGACATGAACTACATGTATGATAGGTGGGAAAAATTACCTTCAACAACGTTCCCTTCAGGTTGGACCGAAAAGCTAGCGATTCGCAGGTGCGGGTGGTCTACATACTTGATGAGTGGGTTGATGAATTAACATTGGCTACACATGTTCAGATTGTTTTACAGATATCTGTTATTAGCTAGCCTGGCTGCCAGCCCAACTTCTCCCCGCCCCAAAAAAATTTGGTCGGGAAGTTGGGTCTGGAGGGTCTCGTATTGGGGACCAACTACAGAAAACCAGAATCTGGGCGAACCAATAAAATTGCCAGGGAGGGCTTTAGACGATGATGGACAGATGATCAACAGTAACGTAATCACCCACGACACAAAAGAGCGCTTAAGTTGAATTCGTTTTGAACAAACATGGCTACCGCTGGAGATCTGGGATGTTATGATTCTGCCATCGAGTCTGTTTTAGAAGACATCGACAGCGCATTAATTTTGAAAGAGGAACAGAGAGACGCAATCAAGGCATTTGTCGATGGAAAATATGTTTTTGCCGTCCTTCCTACGGGAATCTGTAAAAGTTTAATTTCTGTTTAAACTTTGTTGCTCTGATTGGTTGTAGATCTATCCAATTGAGCAAAGAGGCATTTGTTTTCCAGGCTCGTTTGAAACACGCCTCGTAGTCAAAGCCCAACGGAGAGTTCTCAGACTCGTATTCTGACCAGAATTATGAGTATGACAACGTCAGGCTAGTTATTAGCATCTTAACTATTCAAAATGACATTTTGGCATGTCAAAATGTATTTTCCACTAGTGAAAACTAAATATTTAGTCAGCCCTACTGATTAAAAGTTTAAACATCTTGCTATTGTAGGCTTGCATTGAATTCAAGGAGTAACAGTAGTAATTTAAAAAAAAAACACTGACTGCATAAAAGATCAAGCAGATTTTCAGATAAAATGAAGGCCAACTGAATTAATAAAAAAAAGTCTTATTAAAAACACGCATGTCCAACAGTTCTCACTTCAACTGCTTTCTTGATTATTATTGATGGTCTGAAAACCTGGTAGTCTACTTTACAAATCTACTTCAAACTTTGACTCATGATTTAGCCTAAACCTGAATTTGGACAACAACAAAATCAACAACTCATAGCCATCTCTAAAGAAAGTCTCGTATTTTTATGAGGGACATCAACCTGCTACTAACCAGTTATGCTGAATTCGTGTGGGCTGTGACTCATGTTATAGGTTATGGTCAAGCCTGGCTAGTGTCCTTTGTTCTCGAATAACAAAAAGGGTTCATAACAGTGTTAGCTCCACATTACAGAACACAACAGTTTCCTGGCTGAACAACAGCATATTGCTGGATCCAATCAATTAAGCACATGTTTTCCAGAACCAAAACACACTGAAAGAAACAGCTTTGCAGACTTGAGATTGGTTTGAGAGACAAGTTAACTGATTCAAAAAGGTAATACTTACTCCAAGCCCACAACAAACTTAATTTAGCCTGAAAAGTTATTTGTAGTTAAGCTGATTCAGTACTATATCATCCACCCTGCATACGGTATCTTACTCTGAGACTTACCTTGGTTTACTGTAGGCTATATCTATGGACTTTAAACAAGTGCAAGTCTGAACAAGGTCCAGACCATAGGCTAGATTGCCATCAATTTCACAACTGAATTCATTGAAAGCCAAAGACTGCATTTTGAAACTGGTCTATGCATGGATTATTAATACTGTTGCTACCCATAACACGACAACAGAAATGCCAAACTATAACCACAGGAATCTGTGTTGTCTGTGGCTCGATCATCTCGCCAACAGGGCACTGCATGAAGTTGAAATACTGCTCAGGATCCGGTGACTTGCAGTGAAACAAGTTATTTTGGACGGACAAATTGGTACGAATTGGTAAATAGAGCTAATAATGACAATTCTCTTTATTAACCTTTTAAAATCCAGGGCAGTGGTGGTATGATTAGCACTCGACTGCTAGCTAGTAGCCTACTGTAGGCTGAAATAATTGTTTTTAAACTCGGGAAAAGTTACCGATATGAACGTTGTCCCTACCATTCCTAGAGACGGCAACTTGCGAGTGAACTAACGAGGTTATTCAGCAAACTGATACTCTGAGAGCGCAGGTCAAGCAAAACCATCACCGTCATAGGTTAACATACACAACACGATTAGGTTATTTGTGGGATTTAGAGCAATTATAAAATGAGGTTACACATGTTGGCAATTGTGTCTAAGCGAGTGATAAAAAACGAATTCATAAACACTAGCCTACGATAAATTGGCAATTTAACTGTACAACATAACGCCGTATCACGAGTTTACAAACGGAGGTGTTTAGAAACCAATTAATCTCCGACACGCAACGAGAACTACGAAGGAAAACGTACTGTCACCTAATAATTATAGTGGAGTAGCTACATCTTATATCTTGCATTGACCAGAAGACCACAAGGCAGGTTGTTATTGTAGTGAATAATTAACTGGTGTCGCAGACTGCCAGAGCTTGCAAATCATTTATGGCTAGCTAGCTATGCTAAGTGGCACCTGTCAACTGCACTCACTGCATTGCATTATAGTTGCAAGTTTACTTGATGCCCGCTTGCCTTTTAGGCGAAGTACATCGAAAGCTAGTTACACAGTATAGCTAGCTGCCTACGCGGTAATTTTTGATATTTTTAACCGGAAATTGAAACCACATTGGACTTGCTATATTTTTCTTACCTGTCAATGATATGTACCAAATGCATTACATATTTAAACAATATAAAATACTCACAAAGTATAGAGAGAACCAGACGGACCGTAATCTAATGTGGGTCAGCGCATGCGTACCATTTCATTTAGCAACTATAATAGCTTTGTCGTCACAGGAAAACTAATCGACATAGATAAAAATGTCACTTGTCCTTTGGCACAAACAAATGACAAGTAAAATCATTATGTCCAAGTGACCATCAGAATTTCTATTTTTTATCTTTCAAATCTTGACATAAAGACAATTGTTTTTGCAAATAGTTGTAGCCTTAGCCTAGGTACTTTATGGACAAAATGTACAAAACAATTTAACCCTGGTGACACTCAGGGGTGATGCAGGCAATACTGCTAACAGTAAATAGAATGTGAATGGTTCCAGTAAAGATCCAGCAAATTGTACAGATACGTTTAGTATAAATATGGGGAGAGTGAGATAAACCTAGTACTAAACAACTAAACTTTGCAGTGTAAGTTCAGATAGGGAATGAGAATGTGCAGAATGGAGATGATTGTGTGTTGTATGGGCAGAAATGTGTCAATAGAACGTTCATTTGAATAATTGATACTCTAATTTGAGTTGCTCAACTTGAATAATTGAATTTAAAAACTGAAATTGAAATACATAATTGGAATTTGTTTGCTCGATTTGAAAAATTGCATTGAATAATCTGAATAGCCCAGGCCTAATTTGAAACAGAATTGACTAGTTTGGAACTGAATTCCAATAAACTTGAAATTACATGTGGTATTATGAAATTGAATTAATTTGATTTGAAACTGTATTTGATCCTCACTGACATAACAATTTTTAATTCTTCAAGTTGAGCAATTCAAATTCAAATATGATTCAAATTCACTTTCTAGTGATACAAATTTCTGCCCATACTTGAAACCCTTTAACCTCCTACCAGTCAAATAATATTAGAAACTATAGCTATGTGAATGTAATGTGACTGAGCAAACCTCAGGCAGCATGGTCGGTGCTAGGGAGGGGCTAGTAGGTGCTTCAGCACCCCCAAGAAAGACCAAAGAAAAAAAAGACCCTGTCAGGCAGTGCCATGAAAAAAGCCTCACATTGACCTGTCAAAACTGAGGGTCTAGAGCAGCAAGCTCAATGGGCTGCACACTAGGGATTTGTCACCAATGAGGGCCACGCTTCACTGCCTTCATGTCAGCCTGAATTTAACCTCGGTCTTCTCCAGTCTCCTTCTTCATCTCTTCAAACTCCCTTCCTTCAGCTTCAACTCTGTAAAGTTCCTTTTTCCACTCCTTCTAAAATATGTCCCGGTTTTAATACATCATAGATTGTTGTTGATACTGTCAGGGGTGTAGGTTTGTTATCAAATGTGGGTGGGACAGCTTCTTTTAAACTCTGAGGATGCAGCCGTTAAATATATGATTTTCTTAATAAAATGTGAGGGGGAAAGATTAGCTGTTTTCAAAAAGTGGGTGGGACATGTCCACACATGTTCAATGAAACCTATGCCCCTGTATATTGTAATCCAATCCAACAGTATTTATCCAAATAATGCCTGACTTCAATTCTTGCATTAGGGTCTTGTCTGCTTTCCCACAGGTGAGCGAGACAACACTGCTCCCTAGAGGAAACTTGTGGTTATTACAGTTGTTAAGTTTGTAGGGCCGTGGAAGTGCAAATTAATTGCTATAATCATTATGCAATAATAATAATATGTTGACAGAATGAAAACAGAACTATTTATAATTTACCAATTGGAAAGAGTTATGGTGCCCACTAAATTAAATAAATTAATCTGTGACATAAGTACAGATAACAAGGCAAATCATGTTTTTTGATGTCATGATTTTACAAGTTCCTGTCAACTACATTTTAGATGGCCGATAGATTTTGCGTAAACTAGAGATAACCACAGGTCAGACTAGACCTAACTGGTATTTTAGCAGTGAAAATAAACAAACTGTCCTAATGTTGTGTGCTGTCTCAACTACAGTCAATACCACTTTGTTTCAACACGTGGAATATTGTCCTTCTGGACTCAGGAGCACTGTGGACCTCATCTATGTTGATGAGGATTTAACATGTCCTAACTGACTCACTGACTTTCCTTAGAGAAGATATTAGTGAAGTAAAAAATGTTAAACCTACACTATGCCAGTGCAAGATGATGTATTCATGAATCTAGAACAGAGTGCAGTCACTCCAAAACAATACAATCTCCGATTGCAAACACCTTTCGTAAATGCCATCATCTATCTGTGCAAGTCTTTTTTCATCACACAGAATAAGTTAAGTACACATAATATCAGGGTCATGGAGAGTGAAATGTTTGATCCAATGTCAATCAGCACTTCCATTACTTGCAAATATGGCATGAGAGAAGTCAATGGGAGAGCTTTTTTACCCTACTTATTTATAGAGAATCTTAACAGAAAGAAGGCAGAATGGGTTGGTTTATAATCACTTTTACAGCCATACGCATCATTGATATGGTTTCATACAATCATTGATTCATTTTGTGTAGCGAGGTTGTTTTCTATCAGGATGGAGCGAAAGTAGGCCACAAAATATTCACAACCATAATGAGAGATCAATGTGCTGAATTGGGAATGGGTTTTGATGTTTGTGAAGGCATGGATGCATTGTGCTTGTTCACAGTACCAGTATTTATATCCTCTGCTTTTCCCTAATCGTTAGTAACATCATTAATTATTTGGCATGCATTGTTGATCAAAAAAGTTTTAAAAGTTAAGTTGACATAATAAACAAAATAATAACAAGAACATTTTTGCACAATTGCTACCCAAAAAGATAACACTTATGGTGCATATTTGCTTCTGTCTACAGTTTATGTTACAATTTATCAAGAGGTAGTATGTTTTCAGACAGATGTACACACACCCACACATGAATACAAGAACACAGCCTCTTTGACTACAACCATGTGAAAAGGAGGATGTGTTAGCTTCCTTGGAACCAATAGCCAATCAGGATCAGATATTGGTACCCCACCTACTGTTTAGTGAGTTCTGGGTCAGCCATTTGGCAAAGCTATACACTCCTCCTAGTTATAGATAGCCAATCAGAGGGCTTTATGTAGGGAACCGGGAAGGTGTCCAGTTCTCTTGTTATGATTGTCACATATCCCAGAAGCAGATTCTTGGCAGAAATATCTCACAAATATTTCACTGGTTGTTCATTATGCTGCTTTGAATAACTATACTGACTCAAATAGCTGGTTTCATAATTCTACGAATAATGTTGCTTGAGACATTTGCAAATGTAACTATTCAATAGTATAACATTGCGCTTAAAATAAATCATAGCAAAAGTCTTAGATGCAAACAAACTCATAGATACATTAGTATCACAGTCAAGTTTGAAAACTTCTTGACAGCATGCAATAAAAACTGTAAACCAACTATTGAGTGAGCAATATCACACAATATACGAGCAATAGATAATATAATATATAGGTCCAGTCTGTATTATACAATAATGAGAATATAGATCACTTATTATGTCACTCAGGGACTCGTCCTAATCTTGCACTGAAATGACAAAACTAGTTTAAACCAGAGTCGACCAGGATAAATACCCTTTAGCCATAAATACCAGCTGGATGTACGGACTAGGTGACTCTCAACAACACAAACACAGGAAGTGCACCTACGACAGGCTGAACGACCTTGAACCTGGAGAAAGACAAACAGGTGTGAACAACCTTTTTACACTCATGGGGCCCTCTCAATCTGTTCAGTAAATTTAGAGACAAACCTACTTTCATAATTCATCCTAACCCTAAACTGTTTACATAGGTTTGATTGTAATAAAACAGAATAATCCATGTATGACTAGGGAATATGGTTACGTAGTTTCCAGCTAATTACACAGACAGAGGAGTAACTAGCATGCTACCTCAGTCAATGCTATTATTTTATGTAATTTGGAATTGGGCTGTAAAAAAACTGTACCTCCATTTCATCGGCCAACTTTGCACAGTCCAAGGATTTCCCTGACACTCAAACATGCCACTGCAAATTGATTTGCAGCAATCAACATTAATCATCTCTACTTCCCATAGTCTTAGTTAGATGGATATCTAAAGACAGGAGTCTTCTGACTTACTTTGGTCAAACAGAGTTAAGTTCAAACACAGATCATGAGAACTGTAAACATATGTGTACTGCACAGTGTAAAGATACAGTATACTTTATAAATACTGTATAGGTTTGAGATGATTTCTCTATTTGACACACATTGACCACACATTCACACATGGTCAAACCTCTGTAACCGATGGTTATCTTTCCACACAACTTGAATGATCTTGTCCGTAGTGAAAAAAAAGCAATGTCAGTCATTAACCATGTTAGCCAATTCTGGACAGAGCATCCGAATCCAAGACTTAGGCAGCTCTCAGGAAAAACCTATCCTATGTGCCTAAGGCAAACTGAGATGTCTATTCTAGAGGTTCATTTCAGTGGGGCAAAAAAAAAAATATTGTGTTATTTGTGAAACAGTAAAAAGGTGATTTGGAAAAGGAGTTATACAGAATAATCAGATATTTAATTACCGTCATAGTAGACTTAAGTTATGATTCATACTATTGGGAAATCCACTATATGTTGTGTCAGGAGCACTGCACAGTGTAATCAATGGAGCAATTTATGTTTTGGTTGTGAGCAATTGGAACATTACTTTTGAAGCAATCTGTTTTGAGTAACTAGTCAGGAAAGGGGGTGATGTTCTCTATGCAGTGGGCATGGTTAAAATTCTCGTCTCCTTTCTTGAATCAGAGTCAACATCAACCAGTAATCATTCCCAGATGTCTATGAATAGGTGATCCGGCTCCCTTTATTAAATCACGCAATATCACATGGCAATACAGCGAATTCAGCAAGCTACAGAAGTGCACAGTGAGGCAAGAATGTATGCATTCAATGTCAGTTTCCCACCCAACCATCAGATAGTAGGTCACTAAGTCAATGTACTGTACACATTATTCACGTTTTCCATTCCTTGAATAGATGCCACATGTCAACCGTTATGATGCAGCCTTATTATATTGAACGTGTTTGGTCATGTGATGTACGTACCCATACACATCCACACCTTCCCTCTACGCATGCCCACAATCAGACAATTACAGAAATTCCCGGACAGGGAAACATTTTTCTTTATCACAAGGGTTCATTGCGCAACTGAGCCAAGACAATGTTACAGCTTGGCACATGTGAGGATGAGGGGGTGACTGCATTGACTGCATGTTTACTCCAATCACATTTCCAGAGGTAGTAACACTCCCTCTTTACGTACCAGCCCAGTACCCCAACACACATTGCAAAACTCCCTACCCTGTCCCTCCCTCTTTCTCTCCACCTCTCTGTCCTCCAATAAACACCTGTTTAGTTCACTGCACCAGTTTTGACCGTCAATGTAGATGAGGAAAATGACACAAATGTGATTGGATCAGTTTTAGCGGGTAACTCTTCATACTTGAACAAAGCACTGAGCTATCCCACACAGGGAAAGGGGGGGGGGGGCACACATGCTAACAAACAACTCTCTACAGAGTGATAGAGGGGTCTGAGCTAACTGCAGGTATGATAAAGGTTGGCAGGGATGATCATAGGATAAGGATAAATAATCAATCAGTTCCACCATGCTGCTGGTGTGTAAGAGCACACAAGGGGTTAACATGTGCGTAGAATTTAAATCCCCTCCCATCAACAACTCCCCCCTGGAATGGTCTGCCCCACGGGTTTACATGACGCCTGTGTGTGTGTGTGACATATATAGGAGCATGTGCAGATGGACCTGCAGATTTTTTGGATAGACAGATTCTGGCTCGAGGGCTGCAAACGTCTTCCTCTCTCTTTTTTCCTCCTCCCCTTTCTCCAGCATTCTCTCTCTCTCTTTCTCAAAAACTCTAAAGAGAACAGGAGGAATATCAAGCAGTTTCCAGATTTCTTTCACTGCTCTTGGAAACAACAAAGGAGCTTTTTCCTAACGTGTCTTTGAGTTGTTCTGAGCACCTGCCCGTGTAAAAATGAGTGATGATGGTTCATTTATGTTCACGTCGGAGTCTGTTGGAGAGGGACATCCAGGTGAGTTCCTTACCTATAGATTTACCAGCAGGATAAAACTCCTCTTTTTCCCTCCCATCTGAATTCCAACACATTCAACAAGAATCAACCTCTCAGATACTTGTTTTAATTACTCCTGTATGGTACAATTCCTAAAATACCATTTAAGGTCATTTAATTGATGCCAGTATTGATCCTAACATGTGAAGAATCTTAGCAATTACATAGATCAATCAATAACCATTTGGGCTTTAGTACCATGGGATTTCATTGATAGACTCTCCTAACCACTCAACATGTGGTTACTACTACTTTTTATGTGGGCTAGAGGGGTGTCGTGTTGCATGGCACAGAGAGAGAGACAGAGAGTGAGTGACACTCCCACACTGTGAATGAGCAGATGTTAGGTATTAGCTTTTCACATAAAGTGGAACTGTCAGTAAGTAAACTCGTCTAGTTTCCTTAGTCCATTATCTGGACCAAATCTGTCAAACAAAACAACATCACTAAACATTCAACCAACATTTTTATGAACTCATTCTGAAAGTTTTGTGGGTGTGGGTGTAAGGCTCTTGGAAATGAATGATAATTGTAATAGGTGACTGATTATCGTGAAGCGTGGTGTTGACGTGCACATTTGGTTATGTGTTGTTTGATTTGGCTGTCAATTAGGGGATTCTGATGTAACAGAGTCTCTGATGTTACACAGACCACACCCCTCAAACTAAGTTAGTCAATCGTCCAATCAGAAGTGCCTAAATGTACTCTGCCCTCTCCGTAGCAGACTTGATACTAAAGCAAACAATTTATGTTGCAATGTGTCCAGAAAAACAGTCCTAGTCTTTATGGACTACTTTTTCTGGATGTACAATAAATATATAGATGTATATTACATTCTTTTAATATTAATATATACATTTTGATATTGATATTATCCACTAGACTGTATCAATGTTGAAATATGTATTTTACACTGTAGAAGGTCCGGAAAAAAAGCTAAATACATGAATATACACTTGAGTCCCACTATCATGATAGTGAGATCCAACCAAGAGCCTGCTGAAAAGTGCACAAACACCATCCCCCTCCCACTTAACCAGAGGGTTTGATGATGGGCCAAACCTTTCTCTCTGCTACTTTGTACCAGTGGCTAGGCCTTGTGTCTGGTCTTCAGATTACTTTTCTACCTGATAACAAGCTGGAGGTCTGGGCTGTTCCCACAGACTGCTTATGCACTGCTGGTGGAGAGCTCTCCTCTCACACACCTACGCAGTGGCCTACAAATATCTTCCATTCTGCATCCCATATGTTCTGAGGTATGCATTTGTAAATAAGCCAAGACAACATATACCACAGACACGTAATGCTTTTTGACAGTTTGTGTCTCGTGGGTCGATAAAACTGCTGAAACCCTCTATGAGACTATACTGCATTTTTAGGAAGTTTTTTCTGATGTAACACTTCAAACATATTGCTCCAGTGCCCTGGAAAGAGAGAGAGATAAAGAGAGAGAGGGGGGGGGGGGAGAGGGAGGAAGAGAAAGAGAGAAAGAGAGGTAAATCACATATGAATACAGTGGACAAAGCAAAGCCCTGCTGCTGCTGTGCCCTGACATTACGTTTTTCCCTTTCTAAACAATCCCCAGAGAATTTTCCCTCTGCAGTGGAGAGTGTATCATCACCCGCAAAGCCTTACTTCTGTCAATTGAATATGATAAGTTACTAAGTTGCCTGAATATGTAAGCCTATATATACAAAGTAAGAGTCAGTTAGATTGATAATTAGTCCACTGGGGTTACAGCTCAGCATAGAGGTGCAATTAAGAATTCACATCACACCCACATGCATTTGGTCTCACTGTGCATCTTATTCCAGAAATGTATTGGACTCAATAAAATGGTTCTTTCAATGTATTTTTTTTATCCAATTATAGACAAGATATGCGATCAAATCAGTGATGCTGTCCTGGATGCTCACCTTAAGCAGGACCCAAATGCCAAGGTTGCCTGTGGTGAGTGTGTGTGGGGGGGTTGTGCACACAAATAACCAATATGGTTATCATGTCTGAAAATGTTATTTCCTGGTTAACTCCTTCCTGGTCAGAATATATTTTATCATGCTGTACTGATGTCTCACTTAAGATCCATAAGGCCAAGCCATAGTTGTCAGTTTAGTTTACATTCTAGCCTCTCATTGGCATACCGTTTATCTAGTATATTAAGTCCAAATGGGATTTTTCTAGTAGTTGATCTCTAATCTGACCAGACTCTCACTGCTGAGTCATGGCATACTGTGGACACATCTACAGTTGATATGATAAATAAATACTTTCATAAAGAACTGTAATTACAAGTAGGTTCCATTGTAGACTGGCATGATACATTCAGACCTGTTCTGTAGATTGTGTGTTTTGCCAATGTCCTCCTGTGGCTCCTGCAGAGACGGTGTGCAAGACTGGGATGGTCCTGCTGTGTGGGGAGATCACTTCCCGTGCCAACGTGGACTACCAGAAGGTTGTCCGAGATACAATCAAACACATTGGTTACGACAACTCCGACAAAGGTAATGAAATTAAAGGATAGTTAACAAAAAGATAGTTTGTTTCCTGTTACCTGCAATGATTATTTAACTCTATCCTCTTCACACGTACTCCCCTCTCTCTCACTTCTAGGTTTTGACTATAAGACATGTAACGTGTTAGTCGCTCTGGAGCAGCAGAGTCCGGATATTGCCCAGGGTGTCCACATTGACAGAAGTGAGGAGGACATTGGTGCAGGAGACCAGGTAGGTCATCAGTAGAAATATGAACAATTATTCATCATAACTTCTCCATCTTCACATATGTGTTACAGACATACTTTACATAATATATATTCAAATTTCTACATATATTTACGTGGAAAGTGAGATTTAGATATATAATTGACAGGACCAAGAATTCCAATGTACCTAATTATACTTACATATGGCAAACAAATTTGAATTATCCTCAACACTTGAAATCTGCCTTTTCCTGAATTTATTAGCCTTTTACTTGAGGATACATAGTACATTGAAATCTACCAATTCTTCTCTTCTCTGCCAGGGTCTGATGTTTGGTTATGCCACAGATGAAACAGAGGAGAGCATGCCTCTCACCATTGTTCTAGCCCACAAATTAAATTCCAAGATGGCCGAACTCAGACGCAACGGCACTGTTCCTTGGTTGCGCCCAGACTCTAAAACCCAGGTGAGACAATCTGCCCTTTTTTCCCTGGGTTTATGTCCAACAAGACACTGTCTCTCTCAGGCAGTGTTGAAATCAGGTGTGTATTATTTGTTTTCTTAGGCCCCAATAAGTTAACAAAGTGGTAGAACCCAGTTTAAATACTCACAAAACTCCCAATCATGCATACACAACAACACAAATTCACACACATAAACACAAGCATCTGCAACCAAACCCAATGTTCCCCACCGTGAGGGTGTCAGCAGTATGTCAGTGGAAATCTGTTTTTAACCCAGTGTGGGAGTGACCTGACCCTTTTCACTGACCCTGTGTAATCGCCTGGACACCGGCTGTGGCCTCGTCAATCATGGGCTCAGACAGGGAGTGAAAACTGATTGGGGCAACACTTCAGAATCAGGAAGGGGTTTTAAATTTGCACTGAAAGTTTGCACATAAAGGGAATTTACTTTGGTAGGAAGGTGCAGACATTCAACATATAGGGTTCATAAATCTTGAATAGTGGTGTACAAGTCTAACTATACCAACAGTACAAAGTCTAACTAATACTAAGGGGCAGTAAGTTAAGTAGTTAAGTAGCTATGATAACACTTTACATCAAGGTTACATTTACTGACCTATAACCACATTGTATTGTAATGACATGATATTCACTGTTAGTGGCATGGGTTAATACAAAAGTACAAAAGTGTAAGAAGGAACAGTATTTGGGAATGGTGTTATAGCTAAGGGGATGTTGATAAAGGGTCTGGTGAAGCTTGTGTTCCAAAGCAAGATCAATGTTAACATCCACTTACCTCTGGAAAGTGTTCCCAAGTTTCAGTTGTTGAATAACTTGTGCCACTAAACTGTAGTGAAGTGTTACCATGTAGCAGTTCCTAAGTAACTACAATGTTGCCCAGATTTGGATTTGATACAGTAAGACATATTTACTTGTAGAAGGAGGCACAGTTACAGTATTTTAACAGTTGCCATGACAGGTGAACTTCAGAGGCAATTTGGGACGTAGGGAAAGGTCCTAGGGGGCAAATGGAATTGGGCTCTTCTCTGAGAAACAAGCCAATGATACGTGAGTCCCGTGCTCTGGCAGCATTCCTGGCATTTTTAGATGGGGGAGATGTAAAGAGTGGTTACAGGGCAAGAGGAAGGGAAGGATTGAAAATGGAACAGGCTAATATGAGCTCTTATGAGAAGGAGTTCCATTACAGGCTGACAGGTGTTGATGTTGATCACCTTACCAACGTTTATCACCTTACCAACGTTTTTGACACCAGGCTTGGGGACCTCCTCAAATCAGGTGACTGCTGGCCATCCATCTGTGCTGTCCCTTCATCTGTCCCGTCTCTCCCTCCTTCAGGTGACTGTGCACTATGACCAGAAAGATGGAGCCGTGATTCCCAAGAGGGTTCACACGGTGGTCATATCGGTCCAGCATGATGACCATGTCAGCCTGGAGGAGCAGAAGGACATTCTCAGGGAGAAGGTGGGTGCTCCCCCAGTTTCCCTGGTCACGTCCACAGCCGGAACAACTCTCCAATGGCAGGAGGGAGGGGATTGCCCATATTAGGCATGTTAAAGTAAAGAATCTTTAACGTTCAAACAATTCCTATCAGGTTATCAAAGCCGTGGTGCCCGCCAAGTACCTGGACGATAAAACCATCTACCACCTGCAGCCCAGCGGGCGCTTTGTCATCGGTGGCCCACAGGTGTGTGTTCCTGTGTGTTTACTTTGGTGTGCCCTCAGGTCAAATAAAGGCACACCAGACAATAGTCTGACCTCTCCCTTCTCTGCTGCCTGTGCCAGGGGGACGCAGGGGTGACGGGCAGGAAGATCATTGTGGACACCTATGGAGGCTGGGGGGCCCACGGTGGAGGAGCCTTCTCTGGGAAAGACTTCTCCAAGGTGGACCGCTCTGCTGCGTATGCGGCCCGCTGGGTGGCTAAGTCTCTTGTCAAGGCCAAGCTCTGCAGGAGGGTCCTGGTCCAGGTGAGAATCTGTTCATCCAATCTTGGATTTATTTACTTATCCCTTTAAATCATCTTTCTTTAAATCCAACCATTCATTCATCCATTCATGCATTCATCCAAACAGACCACTCTGTCCATCCCCTGGATGTGTGATGTGGCTACAGCATATTTGACCTAGTGTTTGTACCTTCAATTCAGGTATCCTACGCCATCGGAGTGGCCCACCCCCTCTCCATTTCCCTGTTCACCTACGGTTCCTCCCAAAAGACAGAGAAAGAGCTTCTCCAGATCGTTAACAAGAACTTTGACCTTCGACCAGGTGTTATTGTCAGGTGAACATTCTTCCCCTCTACGAAGACAAACATAAAACAACATTTAAGACCCTTGAATACGGTCTTAAATATGCAGTTTGCAGGTCTTGAATATGCTTCAGAATGTATCCATGGGGTATAGCAACTGTGATGTGTGTGCAGGTGTGCCTGTCCCACCGGTGTATGTGATGTTGTCTTGTCCTTCCCCAGGGAACTGAACCTGAAGAGGCCTATTTACCAGAGCACAGCCAGCTATGGTCACTTCGGCCGGCCAGAGTTCACTTGGGAGGTGCCTAAGGAGCTGGAGTTCTGAACGTCCCCTACTGGTCTCAATCAGCAGTTCTGACTTTAGACCCTCCTTATTGGCAACCATCATGACCAATTCTGTATCATTGAATTTCAATGGCTCTTCAAATAGACGGATGGATGTTTCCTATCACACATAATTCAATGTAAAGCCAAACTCTTGTGGCAGGTTTTCATTTCATTAATTCAGGGTTAAATTAGTACAGGCTTGTGTGGTTACAGTTATTAGGTTTGTATCAGGAGTGAGAAAAGGCTATGGGGAGCTGGTTAGGGATGGAGTTATGGTTTTACTGTCCTTGTATGGCCTGCTCTCTTTATTTAATGTCTTATGACCCTACAATAGTACTGTTCCTTTGGCTGAACCTATGTGTGCCTTTGGATCAAAATAGCAAAGCCTTAGAAGGAATGCATCTGCAGGGACGTTGATCCGCATCTACATTTTACGTGACTTTTGAGCCTCAAAGGTGATTTGTAATTATCAGATTCACACAAACTAAATTAATTCAAATGTAATTCAATATCAAACACAAGCAGATCCGAAAGCCTCTAGGCTCTGAGACTTACACCATAGCAATACTGTTTATTACACTCTCCAGGTGGTGCTACTCTTTCATGTCTGTAGATATGTACTTGAGTAACTTTAATCATAGATTAAATGTGCAGTTGCATGTGTGGAACCCTTCGCAACCCTTGCTTTAACCAAACCTTTTTTTACCGATAATGATTTGTTCTTAATTTTAAGTAGCTGGGTTTTACCATTCTTCTTCTCAGGGTCCAGACCACAGGAAGTCAAACATGTCACCAACATTTGGTAGGTTGAGGGAAGGACAGTTATACTTCCATGTTAGAGTTGACCAAACCTACCCTTTAAATAGCTTTGCAAAATGTTTGTTTAGAGCTCTTGAATGTCCATGCATATTAACCAATTGTACAACTCAGTAGTAGATCCATCTATAGCTACCTGCTTGGTTGTAGCTGTCAAAAACGGATCTTAAATGAAAACCCTTATTTCAACTGACAGTTCAGCCATTTGGGTGTCTTTAGTAGCAGCCAAGGGTGGGTATTTCTGTGGACCATTGACAATCATGATGTTTCTATATTTGTAAAATTGTAATGTATATTAATGCTTTAATAATAATTCTTATTGAAATCGTTATTTCATTACGTTAGCCATACGTAATATAAATATCTTAAGTGCGGACTATGTTTTAACAGAGATGCTGCTGTCTGTGTTTTCACACTCAATGCCTTACTTAAATCAGACTCTCATCCTTCCACAGCCACTGTGACATTCACTGGTCTTATCTGGAAAGCCGGTTAAAGCTGCCCATCTTTTAATGACCATGTGTTGTAAAGACTGTTCTTGCTTGTTTACATAACCCCACTTCAAAAATGCTTTTACAGTGATCTGGGAATTAACCACAATCATAGGCACTACCGAGAGGTGTCCCAACAGTGGGCAGAGAAACCTGGAAATGTAAATAATTGTTGACATAAAAATTTTGAATCAATTATCCATGGCAGGCCTGGTGTTTGTTGTTTTCAAGATTTATCCTCTGGAAATAGTAATTGAGCATACTCAATTGAGCAAACTATTGAGCATAGTTTTGTAAAATATTGATATTTACAGTTTTTCACAATTGCTAAGACACTAAACCCCATTCTTTAACTATATGCTGAGTCACTTCTGGCAAAACTTGACCTAATACGAAAATAAAGCGAATAATTTTCTTTTAACCGTTGCGCTGTGGGGGATCTGCGACAGCATGACGGTTAAAAGAAAATGCTTAACTTTATTTTTGTATCAGATAACGTTGTCACAACGCGACGGTGGGTCACAATGACCTGAAGTTTACACAAGGGTTAAACCAGTTCTGGTAGTTAGATACTTTTTGCTGATCTCATCCACACTTTTGGAAAAACTCTTCTCACCCATTCTCACCCATTAAAACACATTTTGCACTGTGATGCAAATTTTTGAAAAATTGTAAGTATGGGCAGCAAAAAATAAACAACTACAATACAGGGGTCATCATTGGGGTCGCAGGTTGAACAAGTACTTCAGAAATGAGAGATACATCAACATTTATTTTAAATAAGATACCAAATACCTTGATTTTAAGTGTATCAAAGTAAATTGCAAAATACAGCATTGATACACACATGTATTAAATAAACTACTGTATTTTTGTATTTTAAAAATTAAAAAAATACATTTTCAAGAGAGCATGAAATCACACTGCAAACCTTCCATCTATTGGCCGATTTGATCTATCCCTTCACCAGTACACTGACTCAGTTAATAAAGTCGACAATGTTTGATAGCAATAGCTATTAACGTTCTGCCTAACTAGTAAAGCAATACATCTGACATATGTAAACAGCAGATCAAATATTCACACATTCCTGTCATCACCCAGATGAAGGTTGAAGTTACCAACAGTTTAATGCTTACCTAACAGTTTGCTAATAAATTGTTTGGTAAAGAAGGGCCTACTTTGCATCAGTGATCAAGTAATTCATAAGAAGACAATTGATTGCACCATTATTCATTGCAACTTTTGTATTAATAATTTAACTGTTAATCACAAATATAGTTCAAAATTGTGTCAGGCAGTCATTCATGCAATTGTATGAAAAATTCTAGGAACAATTGTGTTACATCAGCTCACTGAACACCTTTCTTCAAATCAGCTATATGAACCTCTCCAGTCTGGATTTCTTCAACACAGCACTGAAACTGCATTAGCTCAGTCAAATTAGCCAAGGTAATCAATGATCCACTATTAGCCTCTGATGCAGGCTCCATCTCTGTCCTGGTTCTCCTGGACGAAAGTGCAGCATTTGACAATGTGGATCATCAAATTCTCCTGGAACGTATGGAGAACTATGTTGGGATCTCTGGTACGGAACTCCAGTGGTTTAGATCGTATCTATCTGACAGATCACAATTTGTCCACTATGACGGCCTCTCATCCAGGAGCTCCACTGTAAAATACCACAGGGTTCTGTCCTAGGCCCTCTGCTATTTTCTCTCTACATGCTGCCCTTAGGAAACATAATTAGAAGCTACGGAGTACATTTTCACTGATATGCAGATGACACCCAGCTATACATGTCGTTAAGCCTGGAGAACTACCACACGCTCTGGAAAAATGTGTTTCTGGGATAAGAACTTGGATGACAGCAAATTTCCTTCTTCTCAATTCGGATAAAACTGAGGTGAAAATCTTTGGACCAAAAAAATACAGAATTTGATCCAATATCACCTTAGACCTAAACGGCATCATAGTCTCTCAAAGCCAGCTAGTCAAAAATCTTGGAGTCACAATGGACCCAGACCTCTCGTTCGATTACCATATTAAGCAAATTACCACAATTCAATTTTTCCATCTGCGTAACATAGCTAAAATAAAACATTTCCTCTCAAAGGATGATGCTGAAAAACGAATATGTGCATTTGTTACATTCCGATTGGACTAGTGCAATGTATTATTCTCTGGCCTCCCAAGCACCTACATAACATTTTTACAGTTGGTGCAAAAAATGCTGCTGCTAGACTGCTGACCATAACCAGAAAGTATGATCATATAACATCTACTTTCGTTTCTCTACACTGGCTCCTTATCTAAGCCAGAGCTGATTTCAAAGTCCTACTACTAACCTACAAATCTCTCCATGGATCAGTAAGTAATTTCATCAGCACAGGGGAAGGTGTGAACTAGTTCTAGCCAGGTGAAATTACTCTATCATTTTGATTAGATTTTGAGAGCAGATTAACGGTTGTAAGAGGGGGAAATTTGCATATATAGAACATTTTAGCCCCAAAAAAGCTTTGAAAAATATGAAATGGGCCTTATTGTGATTCCAGTATTCTATAGAAACATGTGAAAACATTTTCCTCAAATACTGAACCAGCAAATTTTGCAAAACACAACATTTGTCATTGCTAAAACCTATGGCCACGACTGTATATGTATCATGTATAACTTTTAAATGACAAATAAAGCATCTATATGTCTGCATGGGTAGCATATAACTTGAATTTACAAATAAAGTAAATCTGTTACAGTATATTGTTACTGTTATTGTTTATTTTGCTAGTTGGAACCAACGGAGGATGGGGCATTCTTATTCATATTTTAGAGTTTCTCTTCCCTGGAACAGATATCATTGTCCAACTGAGGGGGGCTGGCGCTGTCTTAGTGTCTAGGACTGCATCAAATAAAATGTTTGGTCTGCTAAATTGCTGCACTAGTCCACACTTGACCGGTGGGGACCTCGTTCTTAATATTACTGTAACTGTTCATTTCTCCTTGCATTCTCTAATTCCTGCTCTCCTCTCTCTGTCCCCCCTCCCCACCTCCCTGTGGTGTGGGGGGTTTGAGCTGTCAGCATCTGCCTGGTCATCGGTCTTCCAACGCTGGACCTGGTCGCCAGTGGACATTGATATGTGACAGTCTGCTAAAGCTGACTAGTTGCCAAGAGGACATTGGTCTCCTCGACGGACAACAGTGAGTTCCTGGTCCCTTCCCTCATCCACCTTCCTGTGATGCAGTGCCAATCACAGTCCCCCAGAGGTGTGGCTACCTCTCCTTAAACTGACATTTATCAACTCTGACCCAAATTGAACACTGGATTTTGGTGTTTCAACACTTCCCTGTTGTATGACTGTTTAGCCTGTGTTCTGCACCTCTCTTTCACCAACCTGGAGTAGTTGATCCCCCACTGAATAGCTCCTCCCAAGGTTTCTTCAATTTTTTCTCCTCTAGTGAGTTTTTCTGGGAGTTTTTCCTTGTCTTCCTTGAGAGTTTAGGTTGGTTGAGGGGCAGTTCTGTGCGCGTATGTGAAGCCCCCTGTGACATTGCTTGTAAAAAGGGCTATACAAATACATTTTGATTTGGTATGCAAAATCATTATCCTACTAAACAGCTACTTCAGTTAGGGTACAATCATTTAGCAATACATCATTTATTTATCAATCATTGGGTACCTATTTGTAAGTCAAAAACAAACATTTGACACTTTGTCAACAATTATTAAATGATCGATATCTTTACATTTTAAATCTAGCCAGAAATGTAAACAGAAAGTAGCAACAGAACTTGTCAAGTAGTATTAACCCAACTCCAACCACTGATCTCAACATGTCTGGGCAAATTACTGAGTAGGCACCAATCGGGTTCAGCCTCTATACTATGACGCAAGGAATTTCTGTCTGACTGCAAGTTGATAGCGTTTTGGGGGGGAAATGATTAGCTTGAGAACCGGGCACTGTGCACAGTCATTTTACAGGTGTCCATCTTAGGACCCAAGGACGTGCGGTTCTGCGGTTGACGGATGAGAGTTTTGCGTTTCCAAAAGATACTGAGTTTGGGTCCACTGTGCTACATTGTAACAAATGTCTAGATTATGGGGTTAAGACTATTTCACATATAACCAATATAATACATTTTGATCAACAGGATATAAGGAATTGAGAATGTAGGAAACAGATAATTGTTGGCTACATAATCATTTTCATGAATGTTCCAGAGCATTGGCAATTTAGTCAAAAGAATGAAAAATAATATTTTTATGAGTGATGTGGAGATTTACTTTTGAGAATTTAAATTATAATCTGGGAAATGTAGCCACTGAGAAAAACTGCCTTCATCATGGAAACTGTGCATTGTATATAGTATAACACTAAAGTATTTTGATACAAAATATATAGCTATTAAATACAAATGACAAAATACCTGACTATAGCGCTGATGGACACTTTGTCTTCTTTGATCGCTCAAATACATTTTGCTGTGAAATCGTACTGTTTGGCTCCCGTGGTGTTGTTACACGTGTGATAAATGCTAATCAAGTGAACGGATGTGTTGGCCGCAAAAATATTTCAGCTATGCAAGGGGGCCGTAAAGTGGAAAAGGTTGGGAATGGTTGGTCTAATGAATGCCTTGCAGTGTTTATTAAATTGACTGGGTGTGTGTATAATCCCAAAGCATTTATTGATTTTGAGCCCAGGTTACAGTAAGCTACTTGATTTTGAGGCGATTGCTTGATTTTGACAGAAGAATCAGGGTTCTGTGTTTAAAGTCTTGAAATTGTGAAAAACTATGAAAACGGGTTTGTTAGGCTGAATCAGTTAACCACTTTATTTGGCAAATAATATTAAGGCAAATTTACAATCAATACTTTGTTAAGCACACTGAAAATGTATACGCTTGACACATTTGGTTTTATCAAAAGGCACACAAGTATATCACGTTAGGGTCATGAGACCCAAGGTGAGGATGCCTAAACCATGTGAATAATATACCAATATTTTAATGCACCCAAGTCCAAATGTTTACAAAATAAGTACATATACCTGATATTCATTGTCATCTTGTATTGAAACTGGCCAGTTACACACCACCTCCTATGGCAAGATACATTTTACATTGAATAAAATATTTTTACCACCCATACAACATCCAAAGGGAAAACGAGGAAATGGCAGAGTTGATTTTGCTCAGAATCACTTACTGCTGCTGGTAACAAAGTTTCCTGAGAGACCAAAGTAATTAGAGCTAGGGTTAATATGACACCCCAGGGGGGAAATCATGAGCGAATGGCCTGGAAGGACTAAACTAGTATGGAAGTAGCGTCTCATCCTCCTAAACCTAAAGGTAAGTGTACATGTCAGATAAGACATGGTGGGTCACTGTAGCTGTAGGTCAGAGACAAATACCAGCATAGGCCATTAAGGACACAAACAACATAGAACAAAGCAAGAGATTAAAGCGTTTTCCTTGCTTGACACAATGTTCAGTGATCACTCGATAATAGACCTATACATCGATCAACTAGTAAGGCCACTTTTAAAATTAAAGATGTTATGGCACAGGAGACAAATGCTTAAATTAAAACAGCTTACATTTGATAGGATAGCAATAGCTCAGAGTCAACGCTAGAGGGCAACAGCTGGCAAAATAATCCCTGACTAGATTATACATGAATACATTTTCAGTTTGTCAACAGACATAACTGAGTTGAGGAATACCAGGTTTTTATCCAGAAATATGCCTAATGTATAATATTATAAATGTCAAGTCAAAGATACATTATACAATAGAAGGCACTGAAGTGTAACAATGAGCACACCTGTTGGAACAGAGCACAGAAAAATGAAAATGAAAGGAGTTCGACCAGTATGCACCAGATATACTGGAAGAGACTAATTGAGCTCTATTCTGCGGGCATTGAACATTTGTGATTTCCTGCGATTTAACTTGATAAGTCCAGAGGTCTGGCTTGAATTAGCCAACAGTGTGCACCCTCTCTGTCTCCAGGGCTGCTGAGCTGTAAATAAAGCATATAGAAAATACTGTTGAAAGTTTGGTGTCATTTCGGACATTCATATAGAGTCTATTTGGGTTTACAGGCCATCTGTGCAAAGTCCGGTATTCATAAGGCACAAAGTGATATGAGATGACTTCATAAAGCACCCAGACAATATCCAGGAGGATCCAGTCAATGGTCGGCCATGAGGAGTCTGATTGAGAGCACATCCCCAGTTGTCAGACCTTAGATCTTCTTCAAGAAGGCAGTCATGATCTTATACTTGATATAAGTATTAATGACAGCACTGACAGAATCATCCATTAGCAAGTCTCCTAACTGAACAGAGCTAGTCTCTCCCTTTCTCTCTCGTGCTGCCTCTCCTCTCTTGTCTCTCTACTTTGCCCTCTCTTCGGCATTCTAGCAACCACAGGTTGATAATGAAATGTCTTCAACCCAGAAAACTGTCCGACGTCACTTCCTCCTGTCTCCAATCAGACTAACGGATTGACCACCTTACCTGTGGCAATGGGCTCCTCTCCTGGCCAGCACAGAAAAGGGTGATTGAGGGAAAGATTTCTCATTTAGTTCCTCATTTAGTAATGTGCAAACACAAGCAGGGCCTTTGGAGAGACTGGTCTGTGATTATAGTGATAAGGACAGACATATCTTTCCTTTAGATTTCCACTCCACATCCCTGGGTCTGATGGAAAGGAGTCCACTCCCTCTAGTGTATAGCATTGTCCACTCCACGCCCTAAGATGGGTGTGGTTGAGGTGAATAACTAAACTCATCACACACCCAATTGATTATGGCAAAGGCTAACTTTGCGGCCATCTTTTTGGGACTACAGCATTGATATATTCTCAAGAGGGTGTTGACTAGAACCTCCTAGCGAATCGATCTTGTGCTCTCTCCCTGCTGGCCCCAGAGCCCCCCCTCGGGCCAGCACCATTATGGTGTCTCCCGACATGCTGGAAAACTCAAAGGCGAAAGTTCCGTAGAAGAGCATGACGATGACACAAAAGACCCACTCAAAGACAGCGGCGGCGTGCTGCAGGCTGTAACTTTCTTGCACAAAAAACACGCCACCTAGAAGCATGGAAGTCAAGGAAATTGACATGTTCTTATTTAATTCACCACATCCTCTATAAAACACACTTCTTTGATTTTCTCTACAGCGTAAAACTCCAAAGCACTTCCCCTAAAACCATTCTGCGCTATACACTACTCAACCATAACATGTTTTTTGTGGCAAGGGATTGCAAAAAGCCTCAAAAGTGATAACGACTGTTACAGTCCTGTAGCTGTGTTGGTCTTAAAACATGTTCCGTCACGTCCTTATTACAGTGTTCCCACTTTAATGAACATGTGAAATTCCAAGGCGTTCCGACTGTATGACCACTGTTCTATAAGTTTCAATTTATATCAGCCTTGTTGAAAACACCCTTTATAACCAGTGTCCTCTATGAAAAAACACAATATTCAACATTATTATGTCCAGTTCAGATTTCAATTTTGTTAATTACTCATTTGGAAAAGGTTTGTCATGTCCAGAAATTCCAGTGGGAACTGTGAATACATGTGGGTTCAGCTTGTGTCTGAGGTAGGGAAGGATACTGAGGACCAGGGCAATGAGGGCCACCAGGGTCATGGCCAGCCGGAGGTGTCCCACGCTGTACTCGCCCTGGGTCTTAGCCAGTCGGTAAGTTAGCGCTGACTGGAGGCCAACAAAGAGCATGCTGGTGGGGAATGCCACTCCTGCTCCGACATAGTGCAGCACCTTGGCATTGTCCACCTGCAACACAAGCTCACACAGGTTAGTGCATGGAGGCAGTTTTGTTGTTGTTATGATAGGACGTAAATACATTTAAAACAATAGAGTCAAAAGTTGATGTACAATGCAGTGTCTGTGTCTGGACAAAAGGGGGTAGCATCGGACAGTCGGATTCAGGTACCTCCTGAAACAATCGAGCCTCTTGTCTGGAGAGGACACCCAGTACAAGAGGTGTGTGTGTGAGAGAGAGAGAGATATGAGACAGAGGAATCTGCACTACAATAGAACACCACCTTGTCCTTTGCAGTCACAAGCGCTGTGAAGCACAATGCACAAAAGGAGCAGCTCTACAGCATGTGACTACACACACCAGGGAACTCACCACACACGCTAGACACAGATTCAACCTGATAAGAGACCGGCCATGGTTACTGCATGACTTAGTAGGGGACTACCACAGTGAGCATAGATCCAACTGGACAGACACCAAGAAAAGGTTCAAATTCAAGACTAAACAAATACATTAGTTTTTCCTTAAAAGCCCTTCACCAAACGCAGAAACTTGGGCTGTAATAACATCTCTATGCATGCCAATTATCTTTTATCCTGCTAAACAAAACCCTTCCAAAAGCACTCATCTGCTGACCCTCCTCAAACATTCTGAACATTCTTGTAATCCTTCACCAGATCAAACTATTTGGGTAGGTTCCATAGGCGGAAATCCTGAGAAAAATAGGATTTGTCCTCTCCAATAAATCAAAATAAACATAAGGAAATTTAAATCATATTAATATTATACATTTTACTTATTACAATGTAAGTTATGTGTTACAGCAGTAATTTTGGTGTCCCCCTCGGGAATTGCTCTTGAGAAAATGTAATATCATTGTCCAACCCAAAATTGATAGCAGATTTTTGCCACTGGTAGGTTCAACATCGTTTTTTTTCCCTTAGCGCTCCTAACAGTAAATTGGACACAGGGTGATGAAAATGTAAACATTTGAGTGGTATATTTAATGAGCTTTGAAAGCTGAGATAGAAAGATGTTTTGGTTTAGTACCTCTCCATCCGTAAGGTAAGTGTCCATTAGAAAATCCCATTATTTCCAGTCCAACACCTTTCCATTTGGCCCGTCACACCTCACTGACCCTGAGAAGAGGTAAGTGTTGCATGTTTGCCTGCTCCCAAAGAAAACAAACCCTACCAACCTGGTGCTCTCCTCACATTAGCTGCAGCTGGATGACACTCAGTACCCCCAGTCCTCCTGGGAGAGGTGTGTGTGCAGGCTGATGGTGATGTGAACTTCTGACTCGGTTCTAATGTTTCGGACTCCAACCAGCTATGAAGATCTTTACACGGTCAATATTAGGCTGTGTGTGCTTACTTTGAGAATTAACGGGAGGGATGGAGGGGGGTGTGCTGGGGCGAGTAAAACAATTGAGAGGGTAAGATAAGAGGATATGTGATGACTGGAGAAAGCTGTGTTGGAAGGCATAGATTCCAAACAGAGTGTTTTGTAAGAAAATCAAAGATGGCGACTGATGTTAGAGAGAACATGTTTATTATGATTTTGTCTTCATTATCGGTCAAGCAGATGTAGCAAATCTGCACCTACACCCTACCAGCCTGGGATAAGGATAGCTAATTAATCTCAGGACTGTTTTCATGTTTTGTTTATGCCATTTGGTGTGGTGTATGTTTTGTCTTTTGTGATCTGTGTTATACGTATTCCCTTTCTCCCTCCTTCCCTAACCCGCCATTTACTTTCATTTAAATATCAGCACACTGAGTTAATGTGTACATCCACACACATGCACAGCGTTTTATGTTCTCATCCCTTTTCTCATAATAAAAGGGTATATAGAATAAAACTACATAAAAGCTATATTGAATATTGTCAAAAAGTATAAAATATTGTCACATCAAAAGGCCCTTGACAGTGACATAGCCATACTGGAGGCCCACTTACGAGCTTAGCACGTGTAAGATTATGTGAATGCATTGTGTTCCTATGTAAACATTGTGTTTACTGGAAACACAATGTAACACAGTAACCCTCCCCTTTCCTTCTTCTAATGGTTTGTCTTGTTTGTGCAATAGCCATGTCTTTGTAATGTCACTGTGACACTGTTTTGTGTGTTTGTTATGGAAAATCTATTATAAAATTATGTCAATACATTGCACATCACAGAAAGGTTTTGGTGTGTTCTTAGTTTCCAAGAGTGCTAACCTGTGTGTGAATATCAATCCCGTTTCTTGTGTGCTGTTCTAATCAATGAAGGTCAAACTCTCTCAGCACGTGCACAGCTCGAGAGCAGCATGTTTGGAATACATCAGACACAAACATCTGTTTGTGTATGTGTGTTAAATATTTTTGTGTGAGAGAGAGAGAGAGAGAGAGAGAGAGAGAGAGAGAGAGAGAGAGAGAGAGAGAGAGAGAGAGAGAGAAAGAAAGAGAGGACAGAAGGAATCTCTTATCTGGGGAGTCAGGTGGCTGAGCGGTTAGGGAATCGGGCTAGAAATCTGAAGGTCGCCAGATCGATTCCCGGCCGGGCCAAAGGACGTTGTGTCCTTGGGCAAGGCACTTCACCCTACTTGCCTCGGGGGGAATGTCCCTGTACTTACTGTAAGTCGCTCTGGATAAGAGCGTCTGCTAAATGACTGAATGAATGAATGTTATCTGCTCCACTGCTCCCAGGGTATATTCATATAGACAAACGTGCACCGCTGTCTAGGAATGACGAGAGAACAAAGAAGGGCAGATGCAGCATGCTACCAGGAGACCCTCCACACCGGCCAGACACACCCACACACCCTATTCCTATAAGGAGGTCTTAGGAGGTCCTTTGGCCCAGCTGTCATAAAACTCTAATATATGACTTCACACTGTTTTGCACTATACACCAACAAAATACATATACATCTTATCTACACTGTACATAACTTTTTGTATTGTCTGTTTGTATTGTATTGTCTGTACATATTGTATGTCATTGTAAATATGAGAGCTGTGAGAGATACCTGAATTTCCCCACGGGATTAATAAAGTATCTATCTATCTATCTATCTGTAGATCTCTCATCTTTACAAAGAAGAACCTGTCCTGACTCCTGATTAAGGTACTATACCTGCACACGTACATTCCTTCTGCAGGCTTTCACCCAGCCAGAAAGGGAACACCCAGTGTCAGTAATGTGCTACTCCTGTCATCCAATGTCAACTATCCATTTAGGTGGAATCTCTCTAATGCCAGGAATCTCTATCTGTCTGTCTGTTTGAGTTTACAACGATTATCTCAAGAACAGGGACTTCTGCAAAGTTCAAAACTTCGCCGGTGTCCTTTTTATAATCCAACGGAGTGCAGTGCAGCGATTTAAGTTGTTTGGATCAGCATTCCAAATGTTGTAAAAACAATCCCCATCTTTCATGTGTCTCCACGGGCCTCATGGAAACTCATCCCAGCCCCTTCACTGTGATTGGTCCTCTGGTCATCCCTCGCACCATAGCGCATGCACTAGGAGGTTGTGTGATAACTTCAGTGAATTTTATTTTGTTATTGAACTTATGCGATTGACAAAGGCATTCGCAATGAAATTAAACTAAGAGCTTAACGCACCGGAGTTTGTAGTAAGGAATATAGCTAGCTAACAGAACAACAATATAAAGTGGATATACTTTCAGAATAGATCGGTGAATGTTGTTAAAAAATGTATGTGTTTACTGATGTCAAAACTGCCGGCACATTGCAAATGTATATGCAAGCGCTGTATGGTTAATTAGGCCTACAATTATGACAACTGGCTCAACCATTGTGCATGTAATGACTTCTGTTATCAACTAAATGTTTAGATGTTAGTGGTGGTAAGACAATTAATCAACATAACATAAGCAGTTCATAACGTAGGAAACAGCAGACAAATGAAGGCTACATAATCATTTGCATGAATGTAGGCCACCACAGCATTGGCTATCTATAATTCCAGGAATCTGTGTGTGCCACCGATGTTATCACAGCCACTATGCACCATCTATAGTTCAAGTAATCTACATTTGTGTTTAATCACAGACTGCATCATGGGCACAATGCACTAGTATGTCTAAATTCAGTTGTCAAGTCAGAATGTCTGATTCCCACAGTTCGTTGTTATATAACACAGCCATGTATTAGAGCCCTTCCCCTCTAGAATTTCGGTAATTTCAGTGCTAATGTGTTTTGTTTATGATGCTATCTCACTTTTTGAAGCCATACTGACTGTGTGGTCCTTACGCCTTTGCACCGTAACTATTACTTAAACCTAATTTACACAAAATGTGCCATGAACCATTCGGCATATTCCTAAGACAAGCCTGATTTATAGTGTTAACACACACAGAAGATGGCCTTTCAAACATTGTTACTGTGTGCATGGGGGTAGGCATTTGTTCAAATTCAAAAGTATTTTTTCGCAATGTTCCATGACCGTACCAATTATTTTTGCATATTTGTTTATTTTTCATTACTTTTCCAGGCCCGGACACCACCTTTCCCCCCTTCCCCCATTTTCCAGGGAAAATACCACATTTGTTATTTTATTTACATTCCACATATTTTTCTATGACTGCCAGAACTTGGAACCTGTCTTTGGTACTGTTCAGTGTTTCCCACACATAGACTAATTTGTGGCGGTGCGCCACAGAGTCAACACCGGCCGCCACACATTGCGTTTCGTGAAACAATTTTTTATTATCGCTATTTAGGTTAAAACACGCAGCGTATTCGTTCAGCTGCATTTCCTTTCCCCTGCTCTCCCTCCGTCTCTCTGTCACTCATCTTTCCCACATATGCACACAGTCACAACGTCAGCACACGTTAGCAACAATGCATACATATGCCGTTCTAGTAAGACCGACAGCGAGCCTTCAGCATTAGTGCCGTAGCTAAAAGTCGAGGAAAGTTGAGGCTACTTTTCGCTAGGTACCTTACTCACATTTACATTTAGTCATTTAGCAGACGCTCTTATCCAGAGCGAGTTACAGTACTCGAAGTTTCCCCTTCGTTCTTTTGGTGAGAAGTCTCAGGAGCTAGCTACTTACTCGGCGTCATGGAGCCGACCAGTTAAATAGTTGTTTAGCACTAGCGTTGCTACATGCATAATGCAGAAATGATATGTTAGTTGTTGTTAATTTGTGAAGGTGTGAATCATTTTGGATTAATATTTAATGTAACAAATTATTAACAAATTAACTGTGTAACGAATTATTAACGAAGGAATTATTACGACCCCCCCCCCCCCCCCCCCCCCCCCCCCCCCCCCCCCCCCCCCCCCCCCCCCCCCCCCCCCCCCCCCCCCCCCCCCCCGTCTGACAACCCCCACCCCTCCCCGCCACAATTAGATTTCTAATCTGTGGGAAACACTGCTGTTTGTTTGTGTAACTGTGTCCAACCAGCCTGTTTTCCTTTTACTGCTTTCATCTGAACAAAGTTTTTTGTTTCAAGGGATGAGACTGTTCTATTGCTTTTTATATAAGTTGTGTTATATTATTTAATAATATTTCTGTGTTATTATTTGGATATCACATTTTCCAACACTGTAGAACCCCATCAATGCCTCTGAAGAGCGGTCTGGAGTCTGTGATTGGACACAGATGGGTTCTGTGACACGTGCACTAATCCTGTCTGCCAGCTCCACCCCTTGCATGGCGAGACATGATGACTCACTTCCCCCCCTCTTCCCGTAAAACTCCCTCGCTTTCCAGAGCGTTCCACTAGGCAGAGCCCCCGGAGGGAGGCAGAGACTGGGAGAAGTACAGTTCGTCGTTTCCTGCTCTAATTTTCAGATTCTCTTATAGCTGGATAACTGATAATCCGTCCCAGGTCCTTGGCAGACTAGACTATCTAAATTCTGCTCCTAAAACAGATATCTAGATCAGACCTGACGAGCAGACAGTAGAGATAGATCAGACCTAACGAGCTGACTGTAGAAACTGTGATCCTAGTTCACAGAGAGAGCGGAGACAAGAGACCAGACCTGACAAGCAGACTGAAGAGACAGATCAGACGAGCGGACAGTAGTAACAGAGCCTAAAGGTGTTAGGAAAGAGGCAGAGGCAGAGCCTCCTCGTGTCCGCACAGGGCCTCCTCGCGCCCGCACAGGGCCTCCTCGCGCCCGCACAGGGCCTCCTCGCGCCCACACAGGGCCTTGTCGCGCCCGCACAGGGCCTCGTCGCGCCCGCACAGGGCCTCGTCGCGCCCGCACAGGGCCTCGTCGCGCCCGCACAGGGCCTCGTCGCGCCCCCACAGGGCCTCGTCGCGCCCGCACAGGGCCTCGTCGCGCCCGCACAGGGCCTCGTCGCGCCCGCACAGGGCCTCGCTCCAGGGCTCATATTATTTATTTTTTTATAGTTTATTATTTTGACCCAACATGCTACTAAAATGAAATACCTTATGCATAGTCTAGGTCACCGGGTCAATACGTCAGTTTGCATCAATGAGTCATTACGTAATGCATGCTCACTTCATCTCCCTGCTCACTCACTGCGAGGAAGGAAAAAGATGTGGACTGCGAGAGAGCGTGACCGATTTCGCAGGCACGACTCGGGTGCTGAGAATTATTTTTCAATTTTATCACTGGATACATTTGTCAACACTTCCAGAGAAGATGACGTAGGCCCCCTTGCTACGGGCCTGATCATCTGGACTGGAGGATGGCAGCTTTTCCATTCTATACTTCTGACTTCAGTTCTTGGCAGGCCTGGCTGTATGTACACTTCACAGCAACTAATGCCACAGTGTGCTATTCAGAGCAGGAGATCGTCCTACTGTAGATAAGAGCAGCAACAGCAACAGGAAGGACGGAGGAAAGGAGAGAGGCCAGAGAGAGCTGAAGAGAGGTTACAGGTAGGGGAGGGCATGTTAAACCAACCCTTCCCTGGCCTCTCTTCACTCCAGGGCCAAGAGGAGGAGATGGGAGCAGGAAGAGGAGGGAGAAGAACCAGGGAGGAGGAGGACGGCAGGCTGTCTATTCACCTTCAGCCCCCCCCCCTTCTCAACCTTGCAAACGTCTCCAAGACACTGATGTGAAACCCCATACTGAGGCCCCATTAGCAGTCTGCACACACATAACTTCAAGTCAGGGCACAGTGCCAAAGTTGAAAATATGTACTTGTAGAAACTCTAAATGACCAACAGCCACAGGCAAGGAACTCAGGAGGGGTTGATGCACTCCCCCTCCGAACTAAAAACACACCATAAAAAACTTGCACAAAAAAATAAAACATTTCTTGTGAGCGTGTCTGTGTGAAATGAGCAAGCGTGACAGGGTCTTACAACCTCCAGCAGAGATCAGTGGATCATAATGACAGAAGACTCGGCTACCTGCTGCATGAGTTTGTGTGCTTGTGCTTGTGTGTGTGCGCACAGGAGCGTGTGTGTGTCTGTGCACGGGCATGTGTGTGGGAACAGGAGTTTGCGAGTATCCAAGGAGGAGTGCGTGTGTCTGTGCGCAAAACCCCGCTGCGAAAGTGGCCTTTAACTACAGGGCAAAAGGTTTGGTTCAAGAATGTGGGGAGGCACACTTTAATATCAAACATCCAGTGCTGAGAGGGGAGGATGAAGGGGAGGAGGAAGGGGTGAGGGATGGAGTATCTAACTGAAGGCAGTGAAGTGGTCAGGAGGTGTCGGCCTACCTGGAAGTTGCCAACCATGATGAGGCCTGCCGCACAGATCCATCCGGTGGAGAGGCTGGCCGTGTTCAACACACAGTTCTGGTGCTTCTCTATCACATGGGCATAGCGCAGCAGAACGATCGCCATGACTACAGGACAGGGAGGGAGGGAGGGAGGGAGGGAGGGAGGGAGGGAGGGAGGGAGGGAGGGAGGGAGGGAGGGAGGGAGGGAGGGAGGGAGGGAGGAAAAGACAGTTTGACTCACATTTTTCCATCATGGCTTGTCTGACTCCTCCATAAATTCATTGGAAATGACTGATACTGGTTAAATGAAGGCTGTGAGATGGGAGAGCAAGCACACTCAAACATTATGAAGGAAACGGGACATGGGTTTGGAAATCTTTACAAATGGGTTTGGACATGCTGTATTGTATTGTTTAGTGAACTGACTAATGTAGAGTGATTCCAGGAGGACCAGTTCTTATTTAGCTTTTTGTGGTCAGTGCTTTATGGACAGGCTACAACTGCTGGGACTGAGGGAGAGGTGGGAAAGGTTGAGGAGGATGACAGAGGTTGTGATGGAAGAAGGTGGGGCGCTCAAGGGGGACAGGGACCCAAAGCCTGGATTGGTGGACTAAAGAGTCCCATAACAGCTTACCAGAAAAGCTTGTCTTGAAAAATTGGCAAACAAACAATTCAACAGAATGAAAAAATGCCAGGAGCTGGAGATTTTGAATGAACTTTGTGTGTGCGAGTTCTTGTTTCCGTATTCTGCTGGTCCCAGAAGGCACAGACGTCATTTTAGAGAAGTGAGGTAAGTTACCAGCCTGGAAAAACAAATAGTGTCTCTGGGGCTAGGAAACTTTAATTCTTCTTGGTCTTTGAGAAAGAGAACAGTGCACAGCGGAGAAAAGAAAGCTAATTACAGTTTACAGCATTCGATTATGGGGTCTGTACTGCAGACTGCCAGACTCACCCATGAATCTTTATTGTCACAGAAGAACTAACACTCTACAGAAACGAACTGCTCGTTGAAGCCTTCATTGGAGGCCAGTTTAATATTAATCATATACCAAAAACAACCACTTTGCTAGAGGATGTTTACGTTGTTGTGAGAAGACAATGGTGTAGCGGACGGCATTAGGGTCTGTCCCCTTCCTGTTGAGGATGCACATGCTAGATGAGGGTCACCAGCTCACAGAGGCCTGTGGGCAGTGTGTGATGAGTAAGCATCTGCCCTGACCTCCATCTTGGGAGGGCAGGGCAGGGCTTTCTCAAGGACAACTTTTGATAGCAAAAAATTATAATTAATGTCTCTGGGCCTCTCCCTTTGTCTCCCTTCCTCTGTTCTTCTTACTGGGTCTGTCTCTTTGAGGGGTCTCAATGGGTCTCTCTCCCTATCAATCTCTGGGTTTCTCTTCATCTCCATCTGTCTTTTTGTTTGGCCCTCAAAATCCCTGTACTCGTTTGGTGCTGAGCTACTTTTCTCTTTAAGTTCAGGAAGCTTGGGATAAACCAAGCTCTGGCTCCGATCCAGACAACAGCCACTGTGGAACCAAGCCAGCATTATTCTAATGTGTAACTCTCACCCCAACTCACAGTTCCAACACACACACACACCTATTAAATAAACCCTGCCATCCCCACAAGGGGATCTATAACAACACCATCACATTATTTTCCATCGTATGGTGGTATGGTATTAAGTATGCTGAGGAAAACTGTAAATATTTTATTTGTGTCTGTGTATGCATACTGTGTGTGTGTGTGTGTGTGTGTGTGTGCGTGTGTGTGTTGCGTGGTGGACTCAGGGAGGTAAGCCACGGATATAGAGGCAGATGTAGAGAAGAACATTTTAACATGTTCAATGCTCAAATAGGCCAACCACTTTGAAGACATTCCTGTTTTGCTAGTGAGACCTTTGAATCTACTAGCCAAGCCTGTAATGGTCTCAAGCACCAGCAATCGGAAACACGAAGCTCACCACTGAAAATGCTAAAGCATGTTACCCAACTCAAACTCTAGTGTTTCCATGGCAGGAACTTTCTCCCGGGAGTTTAGGGGAGCAAAAAGGAAGAACCAGTGCCTGTCCCGGGGGTGGTACTTTCCAAAATACTGGCAATTTGGGGGTGGGGCTTGTAGCACTGAACATTTCCTATCGGTCGGGATCTTGCGGCAGATTTTCAAGTACAATCGCCATTTTTTATAGTCTGCAGTCGCAAATAGACATGGAGAACAGAACATACAACAGATGAGCCGATGAGGAAATCTTGTCCTTACCAAGTATTTTTGCTGAGTACGAAATTCAGTGACAATTAGAATCAGCGTCCCGCAATGGCAAAGTGCATTCTAAAATCTCTGGCATGTTAAGAGTGATGAACATTTTTCTCACTGCAAAATAGATCCGGGAGAAGTTTCATAATGATTAAATCAATAAATGAGACACCCATTGCCTGTTAATCACTGGTGCATAAGTCAGCAGACTAATTTCACAAATCTTGAAAAGGTTCTGAGGTGAAAATGTGGCTAATAAAAGGCTGAGGGAACCTTCTAGTTCCTTGCAAAGTGGTTCTGGGGAGTACAAGTTCTGGGTGTGTATCAACTGGCTACTTACCGTCTGCCTTTTCTGTGCCAGTAAAAAAAGTATTCTCTCGCATGTTGTTACATGCCCACTCAACTTTCCAAGTGTATCATAATTCCAATGCAGGTTACACTGCAAATGGCTAATAAAGTGAATCTAATACAAATGAACACACTACGTGATTAGGGCTAACTGCTGACAGGAAGTGAGGTTTTGACACTGCTAGAAATGTGCACTGTTTTAGGTACTGGATAGTTAAAGAGGTCATACTGCTGAATCTGTTACACTCATCACAAGTGGTTGTGGCTCTGTGGGAAAAGAACAGCAATGGAAATCTCTTGGCACACATACACGGGCACACAAGCATAGTAAGGCCCTGGGTAGCACAGGTTCAGAGGTCATGTTCACAGTTCTTAGACAAAACAGCAGCTGTTCACTGCTGCCGGCAGAGTTTACACCGTCCTGTGACAGTATAGGTCCTGGAGGGCTGTTCCACAGTACCATCAAAATAGCCCTCCTTGAAGACTTCTCAACCCTACTATCAACCAACCATAGTTTGACAAAAGTATGTTTTGTTGGCTGGCTGCAATGGGCTACACTGTAGCAGTTTGATATCAAATATGGCCTTGTATGCTTGACTGTGTCTAAGGTCAAGTAGGTGGCTCTTATCATGGATCTGTCCTCTGAGAAGGCTGCAAGGCAACACACCAGCAGACCTGGGGTAGAAGCTGGAAGGTCTTGTTTCTTCTCATCTCTCCTCTCTCCCCCTCACACACACACACACACACAGTATCACTATTCTCATTCTTGGCCTGAACCTATAACCCACCCTTTCCCACCCTGTGGCTAAGAATAAAGACACACACAACCAAACACACACACACGTCTCACCACAGGTCTCAGCCAAACCCACAGATGGAAAACTTTAACTAGAGGTTGTCGTCAGAGAAGCAGAAAAAAACGACTAATGTACAATACAGCACGTAAACAGTACACTCACACACAAAAAACAACACACATGTTCGTCAACATTTATGGATGTGTGTGTGTCTTACCCATGAATGAGCCAGTGCTGCAGATGAGACTGAAGAAGCAGCTTTCCGGGGGCAGTGTACCACACTTGCTGTGGTAAAAAATACAGAGCGTTAGAAACAAACAACTCTTCTCCATGCCTCGTAAGTAAATCTTTCTAGTACAGTTTGTATGTGTGTGTGCATCTGGTGTGTGACCTTAAACCAATTTGTCTCTCTTATACAGAGAGCAGGCAGTAAAGAGGAGGGCACAATCAGTCAAAACATTACACTACCAGCTTGCATGTCTACCTGCCTGTGTCTCTGCTTGTGACCCTGTCTGACTGTCTGCCTGTGTCTCTGCTTGTGATCCTGTCTGACCGTCTGCCTGCCTGGGTGACTGCCTGGATCCGGACAATCATGCGAGACGGACCCCTCATGGTGTTTACACTCATTGACTTCATAAAGATCATATTTGTCACATTCTCCTAACCAGACTTTGATGTTCAAAGCTCTGCAGTAGGGCTAACAAAACAAAGCCGCAGGCTTTTGATTCCTCAGCCCCCCATCTGAAAGCTGACTCCTCGTTTCCTGAAAGTTCTTTGAGTGTGTGTGGGTGTGTGTGTGTGTGTGTATGTGTCAGACAAGTGCAGACCAATTCTCCCCCCCCTAGCCCTATGATAGCAGGCAGTTTTCAGCAGAGGTTTATTTTGGGATACCAGAGTCTGCCGCACAACACGTATGCAGATAAACACAGGGAGGCAAGCGCAAACACCGCACATACACACAAACAGGCTCCTTCAAACGCAAGATTGGTTACAGACCCAGAGGTTTGCAAAAAACAATGGCATGGTGCTTTCCTGTTATTACCATCAGACAGAGTAACTGGGTGAGCGTTGGAGAAAAAGAGAGAGAGGGGGGGGCGAGGTAACACTAACCTGATGAGAGGTATGTCGTCCAGAGTGCAGCATAACATTGGGCCGCTCTGCAGAGTCAGCTCCTCTTCACAGGACTGGTTATACAACCTGACGGCACGTGCACACACACACACAGTGTTACCCAAATGTGTAACTAGTTTAGGTTAGTTTAATGTCATATAGACATGCTGTATAGACAGAACAAGTATTAAGTAGGTTATCAACAATAAACTGTATTATCATTAATACATGAAATCCATGTTATTTATTAACTGCACGATAAGGTTAGAGATTTGACAGCCAGCAACTGTATCTCACTGTTTTGGGCACTGTACTTTAGTGGTGCCACAGAGTTTTGGTGTTTGTGTGTGTGAGCACTTGGATAGCCCTACATATAAACCGCAGGTTTATATGTAGGGCCTAGCACAGGGTAACCTGTCACTTGGTCAGTATGACCGCAACAATCACACTGAAAAGAACAACCAACTAGGTGTGTTGGTGTCCAGATATCTGAAACCTGCTAACCAGCTCTCACATTGCTAATGAGACAAAATACAGCCTGCAGATGAATAACTAGAATCCAAATAGTCTTGGTGTTCAGATATCTCCAGCTATATTGAGCTCTTTTAGTTAGTGTTTTGGTACATACCAGTTATCCACCGGGCAGACATGCTGGTTGTACAGAGCCATGGCATACCTGGAGGAGTATAGGAAAACATGTATTGGCTTAAACATCAGGTATTTTTAAGTACAAAAAAAAGTGAAAGCCATACCGCAGAACAAGTGATAATTGAAAAAAGGGAAGAAAGACAGTTGTGGTTTTGTGGTCACAGAGAGGGGAAGTAGTTTCAATGTGAAAATGAATTTGAGCTTACATTTAGTCATTTAGCAGACGCTCTTATCAAGAGCGACTTACAGTAAGTACAGGGACATTCCCCCGGGGCAAGTAGGGTGAAGTGCCTTGCCCAAGGACACAACGTCAATGAACCGGCAATCTTCTGATTAATAGCCCGATTCTCTTAATGCTCAGCCATCTGACTTTCCTAGCTTAGGAAGGAAGTCTATCTAGCCTACTCATATTGATGATAGCACAGTATGTGACCTACTTTGAACTTCAAGACACTTGAGACACTCCTGATACCATTACCACCAATAGAGTAGGGGCTCTCTGGCATTGCTCCACAGAACCTTAGGTTATGCTAACCCACTCTCTGTTTGCATTACACCAGGTCGCGTGAGCAGTTCTAGTGAAAGCTGGTCTGTTTGCCATGTTCTACCCTGGCCTGTTTCTTTAGCAAAGTCAATGACCGGAGGGCCAACCTCTGAACCAAGCAGCCTATCTACAGTACGTTTGCTTCCAGCATTTCAATTGCACTGAAACAGGGATCTACCAGTGGCAATGCCTACACACCAGAGGGATAAGATTAGAATTCAGAACATGGAAATGTCTTAGACCTAAATGTATCTGCCAATTATTTGTCCAGCACACACAAACACACACTTCTGTTCTGTGTGTGTAGAGCACTTTATCAGATGTGTTCAGGGGTCAGTGACAGGCTAAACAATAATTAAGACCGTTGCCATGGATGGAAGCGGTCTGACCTAAGCCTATGTCCCTCTCCAGACACACAGATCACCTGAGCCCTGTGGTAAACAAGCACTCCGCCATCTGCCTCTGATGCCACAAGACATGAATAATCATACCAGAGAGGATGAGGTGGGGACAGAGAAACAGTGAGGTGAAAGGGTGGGAAGACAGAGAAGAAAGGGATATTCTGGACCATGCCCTGCACCTAGGCTGTATTCTTAAACCCCATTTTCTGCCTTCCCTTCACTAACATTCAGTTTGAGTTCCAATATACTGAAAGGTAATCCAATAAAATATTTATCAAATATATATCTGGATGAATAAATGAATGACAGACTTCCATCATGCCCTCCTGCAATAGCAAAAATCTCTACAGGAGACCAGAAATAGGTTTGTCAAGTTGAGTCTTTGAGGCATTAGAGTTGTGCTATCTGAATTCTTGATTTATTGTGTTTTTCTTTTTTACAAATCCCAAAACTGGTTCAGTCTTTGATGAAACACCATGTGTCAGCCATAGAAACAGATGGCTGCTTGTATGGCAGTCTCTTACATAATAAATAGCACACACACTTTGCATCGAGGGAGTGAGTAAAGACAGGCGTCCAAATCTTAACCTGGGAACAGTATTACCCATTCCTTCTCTCCCCTCTGTGCTGTGACTCATTCAGTAGTTCTGTTCACATATTGATACCTCATGCAAATCTTGTTCAGAGTCTTTTCATAGACCAATTTTGTACACTTAAATGACGTTTACAAGTTAAAATAACACAAACTATGGCCTGAGGCCATTCTCTAAATAAAGTGGCCTTTCTTAGCATGTGCTGTACTTATACTAATGCGGTCTGTGCTAAGGGTAGGCTAAATAATAATAGGTTTGTTTACATTCGTGGGCGACTGCCAAAGTTGAGCTGTGGTGAGCTGTAATTGCATGCCAAGGAGTAGTATAGCAGGGACAGGCCACTTTTTTATGTAAGACTCATAGAAAGGAACATTTCCATGGAACTTTCTAGAATCTGTATTTGAACACCACAAAAGAACATTATTATCATTATCATTCAGCTGATTTGCAGCTCACTTGTTTTGTCTAGACTTCATTTAATATTTAACCCTAGTCCATCCTAATAATTGATAACAACAAGGTCTACATGTTACAGTATGTTGCTAAATCTTTCACAACAGATGTCTTAGGATCATATCTGGGAACAACAGAGGAATGAAAAGAAAACCATCATCATAAAAAACAAAAGGTCAGTATACATGAGCGAAGTCGGGGTGGACAAGGCCCTCCTCCATCTCTGACTAGCTCTTTTATACAGTGAGGCGGGCTCTGTCCCATGTCATGTGGAACTCTTGAATAAGCACACTGAATACCCCAGACCTAGTATTTACCTAACTCCCACCCAGATACTGGCTGTGGGAGACTGGGTGGGGTTATGCAATAAAGTGTGTTCTTTCACATTCCGCTGGCCAGGAAGGGGACCTTGACTGCTCCTGAGAACAGGGCGCCCTTGTCAACGCAACAGGAAGGAAATAGGTGAGGAGATGATTCAGACTAAGCTAAAAAAAAAAACTCCCCAAGATCACCGTAGACCTTCTACATCCCAACCATCACTCACAACTGAAGAGATCAGGAAATGTAAACAATCTCCTCTGGGCTAGCCTGACATGAACACCGCACATCTTAAGTTTGCCAATAGAAAGCATGACTGGATGTCGATAGAGCTGATAAGGCCACAAAAGGGAAATGTGTCCTTTTCGAGTCAATGAGTTTTATTATTTGTCATATTAAACCTTTTATTATTTATTATAATGACCTAACCCTGATCTCTGGTAGCCCATCCAAAACCAATGAGTGGAAAAAGCATATGGTTGACACGACTTTAGGCTGAATCAGAAATAAATCAATGGACCCATTTCCAAAAGGGTCTCCTGTTCCATCTCTGGGCTGCAACTACGAGACACTCACACAACCCATATTCCAGTGATGGTCAAAGCTGGAAGGCTGACTGGTAATATCATCCAAAGCGACATCTCCGACACTCTGTCCTCTTTGCCCCTGCACCTTCGGAAATATCCCGCTTCTTCTTTCTCCTCGACCAACCACACTTTCTCCGTACATGTATTCGCATTTAATTCCAGATGACTGAAGTATGTGTCGCCGGCATTTTCATCTTGTCACAGGTGAGACGGTGAGGCGATGATTGTCTGGTGGGTGAAGATTAAGAAAAGATTAATGAACGGGCACAGTCTACTGCTTTCTAGTTAGTTATTCAATATTATCAAGGAAAAACCTCTCCACCTAAATCAGTTGATTCCTAGCTAGCTAACAACATGCAAAATGTGACGGTCGGACCAGAAAGCCATGTTCATCTCATTCACCGGCAAGATTCTACTCTGACTAGCCAAACGCTGTTCATGCTAGGTACATAAATCACAGGAGATATCTCACCCATATGCTTTCGGTCCAAATAAGTTGCTTTGTGTCCACTTGCAACAATCCCCAGATGGTCACCTCTGGTTGTACTTGACTTGATGCTGTTACAACAAGTAGCTACTGTAGCTAGAATCTCTGGCTTACGCTTTTTTCCGTTTGAACGTATTTATCAAATAACCTGTGTGAGCTTTTCACCTATACGTTTTTTCACCTTGATTGAAACAGCTGCAACGAAACGAATTTTAAAACTCGGTGGTGCTGGGCAGATGTACCCAGATCATTGTACATGGAATAACAGTGTGCCAACCAGCTGTTTCTTTGAACTCCTCCCATTTGTAATTGGATATTACACTCGATTGACTCATTCGGCGTTCGGTGAGGTGGACACATGGCAAATATTCAGGAGTCATGTAATAATAAATATTGGGAAATCTTTTGTGTGAGAAAAGTTGTGAGGAAAATACTGAAAATGTGCGTCCACTTCAGTGTACATAAGCACTATGCCGGGTGACATGAACCATAAACTCCCTACCTGGAGTGTATTCTGTTAATTTCTTTCAAATTGTCCGTTTCTGATAACAGGAACTCCATATCATAACTTGACAGGTGCAGTTTAAAGTGTTGTCTTGAAAGATTTAGTTTACTGCAGAATACCAGTGAAGAAACAGTTCAGTGGCCTGTGTTGAAAAAGCAAGTTTGTTCTCTCTGCCATCTAGTGGTTTGTTGCGGGAAAACACATGTTCATTGGTCTACTAAACATAAGTCTTCATAAAAGTATTCATCAAATTTGCTATTTGTTTCCAAACAATCAAGCCTTCACCATCTAAAATATATTGGCAGTTTATGTTGTTTTTTATTCAGTTAAAATGTCAATTATATTTCACACAATTTAAATGTGGGATTATAAGACTAACAAGCGATAGAAAAGTAAAGAAAGGATTACTATTTGTATGAATCATAAATGCATGACTCATCTTGACAATTTCTCAACAATCACAATCAGTGACATTTCCTGCAGCTGGCATACCTCTTGGAAATTCTAGTTGTAGACAGACAAATGAGCAAAATAAGCCATACAATGTAATGTAATGGGTCCCTTAAAACCCTAGCTAAAGAATTTCTCTGTTTTGCCTCAGTCTCACACTGGAACCAAAACCCCACACACTAAAGGCAGGGTAGAGAGCCTGAGTAAATGTAGTCTGGACTCTTTGGAGGAGGTTCATAGTCCCAGACACACTGTAAAACTCAAGGATACCCACCCTGTGGTCTAAATAGACACCAATTCTGGATGATCTCGGCACCACTATGTCTGTACTCTTATTATCATGCACAAACGAGTATTTGGAATCTGAACAATACAGGCTCCAGGACATTTCGTTCCAACCTAGGCTGCAGTCATTGCTCTTTCCCTTTCGACTGATTCCCCAGTAGGATACAGCGATATCTATCTCTGTTCCCTTCCATTCCACCTCCCAGTAGCTCCGACTCCCAGACAGTGACTCCTTGCACAGTACCTTGAAGATAGAATGGAGTTGATGAGAATGTGAATTTATCTTAATTCAGATAAGACATTAAATACACCAGCTCTAAAAAATACAAATAAAACAGTATAAGTCCACAGACAAATTAAACAAGCTGAGTCATCTAGTTTACACAACATGTTATAAAAACTCAGGTTCTCAACTAACCTGCTGCCAGTGGTCAAACCTATCTGGGTGGTCAGGGTAATTCTTGGGATCATTCATCATCGTGGCTACAGTGCCCCCTTCTGATAGGTGCAGGTTAGGATGGGCACTGTTGGAGTCCAAGGTCAACTGGCAGTTGTCTGAACACAGGGCAACATTTAAGTATTAAACATTCTGTGTCCCAGACACGTGTCATGTAACACGAAACATGGGTTAAGGCATTAACAAAACATCCTGTTACGCCACCTACAGAGTCTCTAATGGTCAAGGAAATACGTTTATTTATATGGATGCTCCTGAATTGTTGGATGACATTCACATCTTTCACAAAACCTGTTTAGCCGGCTCTGCCCGACAGTCTGTTGCATTTGTGTCAAATCGTATGTCACTTCATACATGTTACCATGACGTGAGGAGGATATCCTTCCTTGAATTATTATTGAACAACATGTTCAGCACACATGTAGAAGATGAAGAACTCACATTTTAAGAAATCTTCTCTCGTCTTTGGTTGAAGTTGTTGAACATCAACCGGTTTTACTGTGGAGGGATAAACAGAGAAAGCTCACTTGTTTTTCCTCAAAAGATCCCAGACTTTCATATGACTTTCATACTTCTTAAACATCTGTTTGCCCAAAACTGCCACCCGTACCTGTTCAGCACGTCAGTTTTCTTTACGGTCATGACATGGCCTCATATCATTGTTTAATATCAGTATGGCATTGGCTGATTCAGTAAAAAGACTGATGTACAGTATAAAGACAATTAATGAAACTACTCACATTTCATGGAAACCTCTTTTTTCATTGGTTCAAGTGGTTGCAAAATATATACTTCCTTAACTGTGGAATGGCAGATAGAGAAAGCTCATTTTGTAAAGATACTTTACTTTAACAAGCCACATAACCTGGACAACAGTTCCCAACACCCACAACCCCCAAGGCTTTCAAACTCCATACATGTCGACTGTGTCCAATCCACTTACTTGCTGAGGAGACTTTGCTGACTTCTACCTTGCTAACCTCTTCGACTTGTACCTTCAGTGCGGCGATGGCTCTCTTGGTTGCATCAAAGGAATAGTGTGGTGCTACAGTGACACCATTTAGGTCTTCGTATCCTGAGGGACCGGACAGAGACTGCCAACTCTATAGGGGGCGAACGGTAAATGGAAGAAAAGCGTTGATAGATCTCTTTTCAACCCTCTCAAAAAGCTTAAATGGAAAACATGTGGTGTTTTCTAGTGGTTTTCTAGAACAAAGATTCACCTGCAGGAAGTGTATGTGGTCGTCAGTGAGTGAGAGCTTGTCCAGGTCTGTGTGTTTCTTCTTCATGAGAGTGATCTCCTCCTCCAAGCGCTGTAGCATCCCCTCAGCCTGTGTGACAGTGGTCTTCTCATGGGCCCTCACCTGCTCCTTCACCTCATTGTACTTCCTTTCAATGGAGCGTATCAGTTCAGTGAAGATACGCTCATTCTCATCCAGAGCTGCCTGTGCTGAGTGCTGTGTGGTGAAAACAAGTGAAGGTGAGTACTTTTCTCACAGGCACATCAAATATGTTCCGGAGATATTAATACCAACAACCTCTCTAATCTACAAGGTATGTCTGTCAAAAGGCAATCCTGTTTAAGCGATGTACAGGTTTCCAACCTTAACAGACTCCACAGCCTGTCTGAGATCCTGCCATTTCTTCACTCTCTCGTCAATCCTTTGCTGAGACTTCTGCAGAGTGGAGCCAAGCTGTTTCTGTGAATGAAGGGTTCACACAATCAAACCTCTGTGGACTGTGAAGAGATAGGAAATGTCGTTTCCTTTTAAAGGCTTACCTGCTTCTCTGTTCTCTCTGTCCCAGCTGGGACAGTGTCATGGTGCTTGTGTTCGTCCATCATGCACAAAACACAAACAGACGTCTGATCGGTGCGACAAAAAGCCTCCAGCAGCTTGTCATGCTGGGCGCAGATTTTCTCTCTCATCTGGCCCGTGGCTATTACAAGCTTGTGCTTCATCAGGGCAGGGAAGTTGTAGTGAGACTGAAGATGAATCTCACAGTAGGAGGCCAGGCAGAGCAAGCAGGACTTCACAGCCTTTTGCTTGCTGGTGGTGCAGAAATCACACAGGACATCCCCAGGCTTGGTCTGGACTTTGGGTTGGTTATGAGAAGTGGATCTTCGGGATTTCCCCAAGCTGCTGTATTTGTCCAGGTCCAGAGTGCCAGAACGAGACATGTTTTTTTTCTTCTGGGTTAAACTCTGTACTCGAGTGTCCCGTATAGGTGTAGCAGAGAACCTTCCCAAGTAAATCCAGCGATAAATGATCCACGCAAAAGACGGTCCGTGCAAGCAAAGAGGAGTTCACACACAGAGTGAGACAGTTTCAGTGAAACTGCTTGACTAGGACAGAGCGAGAGAGGGAATGTTAGCTATGAGGAGGACTCTGGGCCAAACCAGTATTCCTAGTTGGATGTTTAAAGACTGAATACTGTAGGTGTGGCACATTACAAGGAGCTGTGTGTAACAAAGAGGAGGGTAACAACAAAGAAACTGATCTTTCCTTGACAACAAAGGGTTGGGGCATTACATTCACTTCAGTAATTGACAGCTTTCAAATTAAAAAAGAACAGACAGACAGTACTGGTGTCAGCATAAAACAAATTATTCATAGCTAAATGTTTATATATATACTAGTGCTGTCAGTTTAACGCGTTATTAACGGCGTTAACGCAAACCCAAATTAACGGCGTCAATTTTTTTATCGCGCGATTAACGCTCTTTTTGGCCTAGCAAACATTGTAGTTTTTTTTCACATGCTGTTGCAACAACTACCGAAGTTAGAAAAACTACAACACCACACCGGATCTAGCTAGACCGGAAACAAAACAACAGGCACGCTACACACTTGTTTGGCTTGCGATCCGGCTAAAGCGTAGTAGCAGAGCCCGTTTACGGATATGAGACATTCTCTGGTAGTAGGTTAACTTTACGTTTTGAGTAGATGGCGAGCGCGAGACGCCGAAATGGATGCCAATAAGATTCTGAATGGAAAGTTTACTTTTAAAAAGTTGCTAAATGGTTCCATTGACAAGACCAAAGTGATCTGTGTGTTTTGTCGTTGTAAAATGAGCTATCATTGCAGCACGTCCAGTCTGAAATACCACTTGATGGCCAAGCACACAGATGATGCAAATTCTCCGCCCCCTCGTCAAAGCCAGGCGATTGCAATGTTGTTTTCAATAACAAAAAATATGTGCACGAAGCAATCCGAACCACTTTTCCATGTTGATAAGAGCATTAAAATTTGAAAAAAGAATGGGACAAAAAGAAATCAAGGGACATTTAGAATAGATAGAAATAGAAATGTGCGATTAATTGTGATTAATCGCGAGTTAACTATGACATTAATGCGATTAATCGCGATTAAATATTTTAATCGTTTGACAGCACTAATATATACATTAACTGGTTATTGTCTACTTCTCCAGATTTTTTCTAAACAAAATGTATATAACACACCAAGACTTTGGGATAATATCGCAGAATTGGGAGGCATCATTATTCTATTGCTCCTTGAACTAGATGTTGCTGAGAAATCCCAGCTGAGGACATATGACTGCAAAGTGTCCGTGGCCAATGAAGATGAACAACCTTCTGAATGGATTACACTGATACGGTTTACTTGTCACACTCTACGACCCATCAAAGGTAATTACCCTCAGAGGCAGAAATGTGATAACCACTCAGAGGTGTTTCATACATATTTTGCATGCAGTCCTTTTGCTTCATCCATTTGCCTGTGTTTTGTGCCAAAATCTTGTAACAGCTGAAGTTGGGAGACCATATCATACCAGTCCATGAGGCTGACCCACAGTTAAATTAACATTTCATTCACTAAGCAAACACTTTCATCTAAAGTGACTGTTACGGTCTCTCTCTCTCTGGGAATGTGGGCTGTTTGTTTCTCTTCTTCTCCTGTCTGTTACCTCTCAGGTGTGGTGCGTTCCAGTTAATGGCGTGGGCGTGTCCAACAAGGCTCCTCGTTGTCCAATCAGGAGAGCTCATCACGTGTATATAAGTGTCAGTTTGTGGTTGTATTGTGTGGGGCGAGGTTGGTACTTTTGGAACTTTGTTTGTGCAAGACGCACACGCTTTGTATATTGAGTATTCTGTGTTGTATATTGAGTATTCTGTGTTGTACATTGAGTATTCTGTCTTGTACATTGAGTATTCTGTCTTGTATATTGAGTATTCTGTGTTGTATATTGAGTATTCTGTGTTGTATATTGAATATTGTTGAGAGAACCGTATAAGCTTTGGGGATTGTTATTTGTATTCGTAGACCTTCCGTGTTTATAACCCTGGTCCTTATCCTGGACGTCTGTGGGGTAGGGCTAGCTAAGATACCCTGGGGTTTACATACACCCGTAGGTAACTTTGTTAAATACACCATGGTTAGAAGCTAGCGGCTGTCACCCTGTGTATTGAGGCAGTGAGGTAAGTTATAGTTTATTTGGTGTCGGTAAGGGGTAGGGAAGCTCAGGGTCCTTTTGTGTTATTTCTTTGATTTGACAGATTGCTGGCACTAACCCTTTGCCTGTTGTCCTCCCTCCCCATTGTTTGAGTTTATGTATGTGTACATAAACTGTATGTGTACTTGCCCTCCTGTTTCCTTCACCACTAGCCTTGGGCAGTTCCGTGCTCCTCCTCTCCCGAGCCATTGGAGGGGGCGGAACAGTGACACGTGAATAGTGTATATAGAAAGTACAGCAGAAAATCAAGGATCAAAAGTGCTAACAGTATTTTGGTGGTCAGTCGAAGAACAGTCTGTTTTTACCAGGCATAATGCAAATGAACCATATCTTATTAACTACCAGACATGGTGAACAAGAAAGATAGGGTTACGGTTTACCAACCCTGATAACGCAACTACAGTACAATGCAACAATAACATCTCAACTATGAAATTACACAGCACAGTGCAAGCAAAAACGATGTCATAGCTAAAACAATATTAAACTACTTTGTTTGTGCAGTTTCTTGAGACCCAGTGGTACAACAGGATCTCACACACAATATCAAGAGAATTAACAGATCGTAGTATTGCAAGAACTAATGTCATGCTACATTCTGCTCTTGGTGCACTCACGTCAAGCAAATAGTGGATAGTTCAGGGATGCTTGAAATAGTTTGTCTTGAAACCCTGTCAGAAGGTCAGTAGGGAAGGAGAGGTGCATAGTTGAACAGGGAGGTCATTCCACCACTGTGAACTATAGAGGGAGAAGCACCCCATGGTGCAAGGACCCTTTTTTCTCTGCGTCATGAGATCGGGGGAGTCCAATAGCTGAGCGGTTAGGGAATCGGGATACCAATCAGAAGGTTGCCGATTTGATTTCTGGCTGTGCTATGATGTTGCAAGGCACCTCACCCTACTTGCCTTGGGGGAATGTCCCTGTACTTACTGTAAGTCGCTCTGGATAAGAGCGTCTGCTAAATGACTAAATGTAAATGTGACATGACCTGATGTCGTAGAGAGGTGCCTGTATCAATGTATAGTCCTGGGGGTATGCTGGGCTCATCCTGCTGGCCGCAGTTTAGGGCAATGACTTTGGGGAACATGACCACTTTGCCTCATTAGATGCGATGAGAATGGATCTCAAAGCACTTTTTGATCTCGATGATTAAAAAATATTGGACACTTTGGAATCTCGTTTAACATCCCCACAGTAAGTACAGATTTCTTGTACGGACTCGTACAACTTGGAGAAGTGTTTCTATCAAAAAGAAAAAACAAGCACACCATATACCTGACTTTCACTGCATGGCAAATGCTTCAAAAATGGCAGTGGTGAATGGCCAACTCTGATATTCGGTACTTCATGTGCCATGAACATCAAATGTATTTTGATACAAAAAAAAAATCAAAGAAATGTATTAAAATAAACTACAAAATAATGGTGCCAGAAAATGTAACAAAATACAATACACGTATTTTGTATTTAAAATATAGGAAATACTTTTTCTGGATTATACGTTTTCTAACAATTTGGTATAGCAGAGCATTCAGGTTTGGGCTATATAATGTAGCTCTGGTGAACCCCACAAAAAGACAGTCACAGAATGACAGTGTAACTAAGCCAAGCTATTAAAAGACAACTTGATTGATTATGTTAAATAATCAATACATACACATAACTTATGTATATATATATGTTGTATTAATGGGACTTAACAGCCCATAAACTTACAAACGTTGATATATTTATTCATTCAATATTGTCTCAAAATGATCTGATGATGTTCTTGTGTGGTTTTTTAAAGCTGATAATAAATAGCAGTTGAAAATTCAAAATTCTCTCTCTTTCTCTCTCAAGCTTTCGTGACGGTGTGTTTTCCCATAGGCATAGGGGTGTGTGTGTGTGTGTGTAATCCACACTACCTGCCCCTCCACAGGGATGCTAACACAATAGCAGTGTTGCATAAGTCCTTGATAAAGTCCACTACTACACCTGGAGAGAAGACCCTCCACCTGACGAGTCACACAGACTCTCCCTCACACACACACACACACACAAACACACACACACACACTGAGGCATTAGAGGATGAGTAGGCACTCACTCACTCTCACACACTCACTCAGTGAAAAGGTAACTTAACAAGTGAGTTGAGACCCAACCACTGAGTAGCCAGTTTAGTTGCCTTTAAGAACAACCAACTTTTCCAATATTTCTGGGGTTAACCGCCTCCTGTGCGGATTGAATATTATTCCTGCAAACGAGAACAGTCTCTCAACCGGAGCTAGAAGGGGAGGGTTGTGTTAAATCGAACAAAAAGGAGCTTATGGGTACTGCTGAAGAGAAAGCAGGTATTTTCTGGTGTCCTCCAGAAAACAAGGGTCTCTAACTCAGCTTTGATCTGAACACGGAACTCGTGAACTGTTTTTTGATTTGTCGAGAAAGTATTTAGAGTATTTTAAATACAAAATTACTCCACTCTAAAGTATTTTGTTACAAATTACATTCAATTTTTTATCGGCCCTATCAAATACAAATTACAAAATACGCAAAAGTCTTGAAATAAAAGTAATTGAAATACTGCCCATCTCTGGCCATGGAGACAAATTGGCAGGGCCGGTCCTTCCTATAGGCGGCATAGGCAGCCGCCTAGGGCGGCATGAAGAGAGGGGCGGCATTTTCCGAAGTGCATCCATTAATGAACCCTCCCGCACTACTGGCAAAGAGTGCCAACCGCGCCACGTCATATGTCCGTGTTCTGGTTGGGGTGGCGGCCCCCCTGGGGGGGGGGGAGTTCTAGACCTGAAGTATTTTTGGTGCCCTTTAAGGATGTGCCCCTTTTGTAATATGCTGATATACTGTAAGTAAAAATAGATTTATCTTTAGAGACTGTTGTTCAACGCCTTTTCAAGATACACCAAAACTCCAATCCTTGAACATGAAATCACAGATTCTGCTTGGTCATGCAGCATTTTTTGTACTTAAATCACTGCGTGTTATGTTGGATTTCCAGCACACAAAGTGAGGGAGGAGCAGGTGGAAAGACTTGAGAACAGATTCCCTCCTGTTCAGTTGTGCCTGCATGTACTTTCAGGTAGTCCATCAAGTCCATCTGTACCTGAAGAACAACACATCTAAAATGGAAGGATAACCCTGAGTAAAGACAAAGAGTGGACAGTTTGCATGCTCCTGTGCTGGTTCATATAATATTGTTCCTGAACTGTAAAACCATTGTATGAATTGACAAGACAATTTCAGTGTGAATGAGTCTAAATGGAGGAATGTAACATTCTGATTGTATTAAAAGTAAATACTGCAAGATCTAATTGGCCACTTAGATAGGCAGAGGTAGATCCTTTATTTATCTCTAGCTCTTAAAATCCATGAAAGGCGACTTAAAAGTCAAGTATCTTATTATGAGAACAAGATGAGGAATGCCATGTGGTTTAGCATTTTTGTGAGAAATATTATACTAAACCAACAATTTTTGCTTCATTTGCTGTGTGATGATAGTCATACCAGAGAATGTCTAATAAAGAGAGAACTCCCACTCTCGGGAAACTTCTGGGTCCTGAACTAGTTGCAGTTCCACTCAAGTTCCATATGAGGGCGCTAACGGTCGAGTGCAGAATGAATGGAGGTCTATGGAGCTATAGACCAATTATTTGTTTGTAAACAATCGGGATGCGCGCGCACTGTGGCTGCAGAAAACCGGGAAAGGATAGCATTTTAAATGGCAAAAGGACCACACAGATAATACAAATAGTTAGATTTAAAAAGACCAAAAGCGTCGAGGAGGACATGCCTTTAGGAGAGAAAGCGATTATGATCTGTCGCATCAGAATTTTGATTTGGGTCATGAAAGTCTTGAAATTTGAGTGAGAATGTTGCCCGATACAGACCGCATAGTCGAGCGGCAACCATGTCTTCACGTCATGTCACAAAGTTCATAATTTTACACTTTTACAGTCATTTCTACATTTAAAAAGTCGAGAAGGGCAGCTTTCAAGAGATATGGGAATTCTGCTTTTAGTCAGCTGGTCAGATTATTTTTCTGATTTGTTTAAACTGGCAATCTGAGTGAGACTACATCCCAGTTACACTGTTTTGACGTTAGCCTCAGTCAGACTCGCTCACTGGCAGTGTGCACAATGTTGTATTTCACTCCATTCTACACCAGAAACGTCAGGGAGGACTGCCTAATGTAGATACGAGTCTGGTGAAGATAGCCAGAATCTCGGATTTCTTTAACCTGTCTGTTTCATTCGTCATTTGCCTGAGAAAGCGACCTCCGTTAGCCAGGCTAGTTTTGCCCGATCACTTGGACAGGCTATTTAAGGGTATCGGGGTCAAGTGACTTTTGTGCATAGACAAGTGAACGTAAATGTACTTGTCCAAAGGCCAAGAGCCTCAAAAAGTTAATATCAAGCCCTGCAATCCAGTGGCCAGAGATATATGATGACCTGAACGACACTCCAAGAGTAATAGAACGGGGAGAAGTTTGTCTTTTGCAACCCACATGCGCAGTTGAGCCTGCTTGACAGTTGTGTGACGTAGGGTGATAATTGGTCTATACCCCTCAAAATCCACTTTTCTCAGGATATAATTTTTTGTCTATTAATTTGAATTCTGAAATCGAAAGGGGAGGCAAAAAAAACACACACCACTGGGTGTTAGATTTTTTTTAAAGTCGCCTTTCTGTTCTAAAAAGCCTTTGAAAATGGCATTGACGTCATACACATCGTACGACTAGAGCTACTGCTTGACGGCAAGCTCTGGTTACTTCCACTTTACTCTCGAGGCATCGACAACACAGCTGACAGGTTAGGCTCTCCCTGTCAATACAAATGCTATAAAGAGTTTTGGCTTGCTAATGTTGTTGCTAATGTTGCTAATGCTCTGACATTCTGGTTCTGCTTCGGATGCCATCAAGAGGGATCTCTGGTCGTAGTCAGTCCTTCACTAACCAATCAACATTCGTTAGCAGAATGCTAGTGTGTTATGGGCAACAACGACTTACCCTGTAAGAAATCGAAAGGACATAAGTACTCGTTCATTCAACTTTTGACCTGTAATCCATGTTGAACATGCAAAAACTATAATCAAATCTGAGATTTATCAACGACAATCAGGCGAAAGAGACAAATTTAGCCGTTTAGCTCCATAGACTCCCATCATTTTGCACTCGACCGCGATCACTCCCGGTGGAAGTCTGGTGGAACTGCAACAAAATTGGGTACAATGGGGCTTAATAGGGAGTGGGCAGGCTCTCCTTTAACAGGCTCTGGTCATTTACATTTACATTTAGTCATTTAGCAGACGCTCTTATCCAGAGCGACTTAAAGTAAGTACAGGGACATTCACCCCGAGGCAAGTAGGGTGAAGTGCCTTGCCCAAGGACACAACATCATTTGGCACAGAGGGAAATCGATCCGGCAACCTTCTGATTACTAGCCCGACTCCCTCACCGCTCAGCCATCTGACTCCCTGGTCATTCTTCAAAGTCACACACAGAACCTGTGAAATATTTTGTGCACAGTTTGCCCTAGCCTTTCCCAAAGTGTATCATTTTCTTTCTTTTTAATTTCATGAATGTCATGGATTTCTTTGCTTAAAGTTTTACATATATTTTGAGGAGAATCTAAAACCCAATTTAAATATGCTACTGTTCACAAAATATAAGATGATGAAAGGCAAAATAGGTAATACAAATGATAGGTTATGACTATTAGCATGGGTCGTAATTTATTCCAACATGGTGCGTGCGAGCGGAATTGACAATTACTCCGAAACAGTAGGTGGCAGCAGTGATTATTTTGCTCGTGGAATGACTACAATGCATTCGCTAATGCGCTCCTCTGCAACGTTGGCGCCAGAAGATCTGTGGCGCCAGCTATACAGAAAGAGTCAGAGGAAGACATCAGCGCAGTTCAGACGCAAGCAAGCTAGCAGCCCGGAGCTATCATTAGTGCAGAGCTCACACATAGTTTTTCATCATCCCAAAAATCCGAAGACAAAGAGGTGGGTGTAGAGGTGTAGATACACTACCGATTGATTTTTTTCAATTCAGTAGATTTGTTGTCTCTTTTAACAGGTACAGTATGGCCGTAGATCATATAAGGTACTCATTTTGCATAAGTTATAGTCTGCCTACTTCCAGTTGTTAACTTATTTTTTTATTCAATCTTTCGCATGAAGTTGGTATATATTATTGAGAATGTATTTTTTTGATGCTGGAAAGTTAATGAAAAATATACTCATAACATTACTTACTGTATGTACTTTTCAGGAATGGCAGATTTCAAGCTATCTCGAACAGCTACTAGCGTGTAGTAGCCGATTTAGCTTGCTAGTTAGCTTGATACAACGGCTAGGTAGCGCGCTAAAGTGGCTTGCTAGCCATGCTAGCGCCGTTGCTGCAAGCAGCTTGCAAGGCCATCAGAATGCGGGCTGAAAATAAGATATTGGAATGCTATCCATTTTGGTTTCTATTGTGTTCTTTCATGAGAAGCAGTCGTAGAAACGGCGAGTCGGCAAGAGTCATTTATTGTTTTGAGCGTTTTATTAAGTCTAAATCATGTTGATATACTTTGTCATGCTCTGTCGATTATATAATAGGGGGGTCGCCTTTCCCGGGTTTTTTTCAGCGAGGCGAACACTCCTCGCCTGGTCCACGTTAGCCATCTTTGTTTCAGTCGACTTTATCGGATTATCACAAAAATTGCAAATGCGTACCATCTCCACACTGGTGAATGTGTAGTGTATAAATTGTTATGACTTTAAATATGTGGATATAATTGGTGCTTTATTTGAATTAGTTATGTTGCGTTTTGAAGCTAGTCAGTTAGTTCGTAATTGCGATTTGAAGGGCGGAAGCTAACATCAGCTAACATCATAGCAGCCATCTTATGCTTGTTGGCTAGCTGAAAAGTGGTGGTGTGGCACAAGATGGCTTGTGAAAGCTGCGCACTGGCTGTGATGGGAATTTCCGCGTTCGTGAATATGTCCTAAACCAGGATGAATCCACATTGATTCGATGCATGTTTCTTTTGCAAATTATACTTTTCGTTCTATAATCAGCTCGTCAAACAGCTGGTTGTATGCAGTGGAGCTAGTTAGCCAACTTTAGCTGGTCAATTCAGGCAACATTAGCGGCTAGAAGTAGCTATCAATGCAGTTCATCGTTAACTTGTTTTCCCATAACCTAGCCAGCTAACTAGCGGGCTAATGTAATGCTCGCCATTTGTAGCCAACACCGAGATGCAAGCTAACCCTAAAGGACTTGTTATTAAAACTCCGTAAAGCAACTGAAAATACAATACGTTGCATTTTCTAGCATGGATTCGTAAGTTTAAAAAAAACCACAACAAAAACAAGAGCAGCGCTGTTCGGCAGTCACCATTTGTAGTGTCACGATATTTTCTATTCGGCTTAACGTTACAATAAGCGTCAGATGCATGTCTTAAGCCGGACTTGAATGCTAGCTAAACTACCATTTAGCGTGCTATATAGCTGGCTAGTTAGCGAATTGTTTGCTAACTTGCTAACGAAACACCTTATAAATTATTATCTTACCTAATTTGTATATTAAGAACATTTTGTGCATTTGTTTGAGGCGACCGCGCGCCTTTTGTCTTTTCAGTGCACACTGAATGGCTACATGCATTGGCGATCTATACACTGATACAGGTCTAATGCAGGTTTCCCCATCCTCTGGCTAGTTAGCCATAATTTACAGTTAGCTGATGGTCTGGCTAACATTAGTTAGCCACCTTGCTAACAACAACAGGTGTCAAGTGAGATTTCATGGGTTAATAATTAGTTGGTAGGATAACTAGAACTTTGAGGTGTTATTATGGTCTGTCAAAATAATCAACCATGTATAATCCCCAACCTGTCATGTTGTGTTCCCCCACAGAAAACCTTGATTGCAGACCAAGACTCCATCACTGCACAGCTAACATCCCGAGGAGAGCTTTCCCCCAAGTTCCCTAAAAGTAATCATCCGGCTGTAAAACGGAGGTCGTGGGGCTGGAGTGTGTTCTCATGGCTGAGTCAGAGACTGAATGTGACACTCCCGGCCTTGACACGCTGGGGTCGGAGTGTGTCATAGCCCATAGCCAGGTCGACCTTCACTATGCAGCAGAAACAGAGATTATGACTGAGGAGAAGCGTGGTTTGGAGCTGGAGATCCACGGCTCTGACCTAGCCAAAATCCAGGGCCTGGGTTCAGAGCTCGGTGCTGTGGCCTGTGTGGATGCCATTGTTGCAGAGACGGATCATGACTACACCAAGGTGGAACATGCAGAAATGCAGTGTTATACGGGGGCAGATATCAAAAGTGGGCCTAATGAAGTTCTGTTGGGCGAGGTGTTACTTAAAACTGAGTCTGAGCATGTGGTCAAGGTGGAGTCTGACCATGGTGGTGAGCTCACAGTGGAGTCTGAGAATGGCGTCGTCATCCACGAGGCCCACGGCCTGCAGTGCAACGAGTGTGGGGAGATCTTTGGCAGCATGGCTGATCTCCACCAGCACTTTGAGATCCACAAGGACCTCAACCCTTACATATGTGTGCACTGTGGTGAGAGCTTTGCTGTGGAGGCTAGTCTTAAGCAGCACATGAAGATACACATGAAAGAGAAGGCCTATGTCCCCACCGGTGTGGAGATGGTTGGAAAAGGTGTTGTTGACGCTTTCAACCTCAAGTCCCATCAAATGATCCATTCCACAGAGAAGCCCCACAGATGCTCTGAGTGCGGTAAGAGTTTTGCAGCAGCCATTACTCTCCGAGAACACATGAAGATGCACTCGGAGGACAAGCCCTACAAGTGCACCCAGTGCAGGAAGAGCTTTGTCCGCAGAAGACACCTGAAGAAGCACCAGGAACTCCACGCTAGGGAGAAGCCGTACACCTGCGCCCAGTGTGGCAAAGGCTTTACCACTGCTTCCAACCTGAAGCAGCATCAGAAGACCCATGCGGGCGACAAACCCCACAGGTGCACTCAGTGTGGGAAGTGCTTTGCGGCTGCAGCCACCCTCAGAGAGCACCAGAGGATCCACTCCGGAGACAAGCCCTACAAATGTAACCAGTGTAGGAAGAGCTTTGTCCGCAAGCGCCACCTGAAGAAGCACCAGCAGGTCCACATCGGAGGAAAGCCCTACACCTGTGCCCAGTGTGACAAGGGATTCAATCATTCCTCCTCGCTGTCTCGACACCACAAGACCCACCAGGATTCCAGGATGTACTCGTCTCCTCCCTCTGGGAAGGCAGCTTTTTACGGCACCACCCTGAAACAAAGGATCCAGCAAGGCCAGGGTGAAAAACCATACACTTGCAACCACTGCGACAAGGGCTTCAATCATTCCTCCTCCCTGTCCCGCCACCAAAGAGTCCACTCTGAGGGGAAGAGTTACACGTGCGCGCACTGTGGGAAGAGGTTCAATCACTCGTCCTCTCTGTCCAGACACCAGAGAGTCCACGTGGAGGAGAAGCAGCAGGCGCAGGCGCAACATCAGCAGCAGCAGCAGCAGTACAGCGCCATCCCCTCAGGAAAGGGATTTCCCCACACCACCATCCTTAAACAGCGCATACTGGGCAGTGAAAAGCCCTACAGATGCTCCCAGTGCGGAAAAGGCTTCAATCATTCGTCCTCCCTTTCCAGGCACCATAGGATTCACATAGATCAGTGAGCTGAATCACTCCCCTACCCCCCCCCCATCTCCATTTCCACATACGGATCCCCCACAACCACCCATGATCAATGAATCTGCAAGTTTGTCTGTATAGAGCAGTCAAAACAAATGGACAACGACAAAAAAGTCTTGAGGTCAACAAAGTTCTGAAACCGAAGGACTTCACTTCCTAGCTCACAGCTTTTGCAATTGGTTGGTTGAAAAGTTCCTGGGACAGCCGATTAGTTGATTTGAATAAATTGTGTGATGATAGACACTGAATGAGACTGTATTCTCATTTGTGATTGTGCTTAACTTGCTCCAGAGCCTCTGATCGCTTTTTAAATGTGATTTGATAATCTAGATGATGAAAATATTCCCAGAAAATGCTTTCCTCTCCCTGTGCCTGCTTTCTTTGATATAAGGATTCAGTTCAAGTGTGTCGTTGGCACAAGGGGAATTGTGTAATTAAACAAAAACGAAGGCAGAGTTTATAGATAACCTAACCCTGCTTTAGTTTTGAGGTCAAGCCCTCACTAGCCTACTGATGCAAATAGTGGTCTGGCAAAATCAAACTGCCTTGATCAAACAAATTAGCCATTTACCCATTGTAATGTTTTCACCCCATTTCACCTTCTGTATCTTATATGAAGCAGACAAAGAAATCCTATGTAAATAATTGTTGATTTTCTTTTTTATATATATGTATAGGTAGTGTGCTGTTTTGTTCCAGATGACATTTTTGATAGTGAGATCCACTTAGTCTCCCTCCTTTTACTTTAAAAAAGTTCTTTACATTTTGTGTTAGCTACCAGGAAATGCAAGCGCTCTCCTTGATTTTGGCTATTATCCAGAACGCTCTATCAGGTTAAATTAATGGTGTGTGTTGGTATTTGAGTTCAGTTCAGTACTTTACTACCGAACAGACTGCAGCGAGAGCAATACTCCTAGTGCTAAAGTGGGACGCAATTACAAATGGGAAGCAGGAAATGCATAGAAAATAAAACCATTTGGTAGCATTATTTCAAGTCAACTTGCGTCCAGATTATTTCCTATTCATTTCCCTCTACTCAAGCACCAAATGTATATTACTGAGATGTAACGACACAAATGTTAAAGAATTATTTCTTGCTATGACTTTGGAGAGAAATTTAATTAGCAATGTATAGAATAGAGGTCATTCTTAATATCACACTGCAGAGCTGTCAAAATTGACATTGTAATAGAATATTATGTATACCTATCAAGACATGACAGGATTATAGCTTGATTTAATAGAAATGCCCTCCTTGAACTCCACAACACGGCGCTCTATTTACTGTTCCATGTACGTCTTTTACAAACTGATGTATTTTTTTAGATATGGTTTGGGTCATTTGAAAGGGAACGGGGATACTGTTTTTATGGGAGTGAACATTATTTTGAGCAATATTTACTTTTTTGGACAGCAATTGTGCTTTAAAAACCGTAGCATAGGCTTTTTTCCTTGTGTTAGATAGGTGCCTTATTGCATGCTGATGTAGAAATGTATGCCGAGCTGTTATCAGAAAAAAGTCAAAGGTTTTGGCAACTTCTCCTTTGTGTTTTGTATCCATACTAACTTACCCCACATTTTAATTTTGAATTATTGATACTTATTCCTACTTTTGCTTTTATGTATATTACCATGTGTTTACACTGTTGCTATCATTATTGTCTTTTAATTTGTCCCTGTCTTATTTGATTGGCCTCACTGTAGATTTCTTAGAGGTTGAATTAAGAAAAAAAGGAAGTAACAATGTAATTAATCCACGTAGGCTTCTATGTAAAGGCCCTACTCTGTACCATTTCTCCCAGATCTGAATGGCGCACACATGGATAAATAAAGATTGTTCACTGTCAGCCTCTTCTCTCCTGTCTGGTTATAATTTAGTTTTATAAACTATTGTGAGATAAAAACCATTTGTTGAAAATATAAATATTTGAGTGGAGTTGGGTTGCAATGTGCAGCCATGTTCTTGTTTCCCATGTCCACTAGGGGGCATGCATGCCTTCTCGTAATGTCATCTGAATGTGTTGCAAGGTATTTCTTTGTCCACATGGAGACAGTTTTTTTCTTGTCATGTATTTACAAAAAAAAGTAAAATGTTTTATATCTGCTATAGATTTGTCTTCTCTGAATAGTTGAAAAGGTCCGACTCCAAACACACAATCCACTATACATCTATTTCGTAACTATTCAGAGAAGACAAATCTATGGCGATATTTTAGTTGTAGCACAAACTAAACTTGGAATTGTTTTGAATTTAAAGTGGAATATTGAATGTAATATTTCACAGACAAATATAATCTAATGGTTACAGTTGTATTTTACTTACTACCTTAAACTTAAGTACATTTCTATATTCAGTTTCAACTCAGAGGCACTCACCCAGACACTCAAATTTAGCAACCAAGTCTCTCTAATTTAGAATTAACAGCAGTATTAAATTCAAACAAACTAGGTCAATTATCACTAAAAGAGTCACATTTTATGTGTAAATAATGCAGGATTCTAAGTAATCAGTACATGTCAGCTAGATATTTGACACATCTCAAACTGCTCACAATTCAGTGCACCTAGGCTTCCCCAGAAAAGGGGCGTTTGTGGCTTGGTTTGCCTCACCTGTCATGGGACTGTCCCGAAACACCCAAGGCTGATAAGCGCTGCCTGCAGATCCTGGTTTGAATCAGTCATGTTAGAAATGAGTGAACCATGTTATGCTTATTATATGGAACTTGTAGTTTGTAAAGTAATATATCAACGCAGTGATACTTTGAGGTACATAAACCTTTATTAGTGTCTAATGGCTACAATGGATAAGACAAGAGAAGGAAGGATACCAAATTTGTCATTGTCATTTCAAGCTTTGTGGAACAAAAACATTTATAGCTTCAATCACTGTACACAATGTATGTAATAACACCAGCTACTAGTAAACCATGGATAAAACAAGAACCATCAACCTAATGTTAAACAGATGCAGCTCAGGGGTTTTATATTTGCATTTTGTATTTACATAAACAGATATACATCTGTTCTGTACACTATTGAAGTGAGCACCATAGAGCTACAACCCTGCACTTTGGAGCTACATGACCCAGGTTTCACACGTATGACAGGAGCCAGCTACAGAACTGCATTATAGGGCTCTCACACAGCGCTTCACCAGGGGCCCAATGGGCTCTCACACAGCGCTTCACCAGGGGCCCAATGGGCTCTCACACAGAGCTTCACCAGGGGCCCAATGGGCTCTAACACAGAGCTCCACCAGGGGCCCAATGGGCTCTTACTTAGAGACTCACTGGCCTCATACGTTCATGACAGGAGTGAGCTGAAGCAGGGAACTCTGTGGTCTCATGGCAGTGCTCTTGGAATGCAGTTTCTCCAAGTTCTGGAGAAACCCCCTCCTTTTCAGCCCCTCCAGGATCACAGTGTTGTTAGATGAGAGGCTGACTCGAGTCCTAAAGGGAAAAAAAACAACAGAACAATGTTTAAATAGGTAGCTTCATTAATGTTAACTGAAATAACAACGGATAAGACATTCACAGCAACACACCATCCAAGGAAAAGAACACCAGGTGCCAACAGAAGAGGGAAACAGAACTCTCTTTCTTTAAAACAAGAATGCAAAGATACTGCAGTAATTACATAATAATCACCATAATCATTCTCTTCTGTCTAAATACCAGCTAGTGTCTTTGGAAAAGGGAAGCTGTTTGTTCAGCTTTACTTCCAGTTAAAGTGAAAAGAAAAGAGAAGCCATAGCACACACTTTGGAGGTAAGGTCAACGAGAGCAATCTATGGGGTCAACTAACCCCAGTTGGTGCTTATTTTCACTGTGGCTCAGTCTGAATTCCTCCAGGGTGCAATCTTTATCTGCAGCCCAGTGGGTTAAGCTCACAGCTGGAGACTGGAAAGGCGTGAGCACTAATAAACACTGGCTAAGAGCCAAGTGTCTGCAATATGAGGACCTCCCAGAGGAGATTTTCACCCGATGTTTTCACTTGAACTGACAGTCTGAAACCTGAACCAAGGTAGAACCACTCACCGCGGGGAGTCGATCCCGCTGTCGCCCGTGATGCTCTGGCTTTCTCCTCCCACCTCCGTCTCCCCCATCTCTCCTCCCTGTGCTCCGCCCACCGTGCTCTGAATTGCACCGGGGCTCTGAGGAATTCCTCGCTCACGCAGGGTCTCAAAACTGTCTTCCTGCTCCTCGGTCTCACACCCCCAGTGATTGGACTCCCCGTCGCCCTCATCAGCTGATTTATGCAGGGTCTCTGCGTCTGAGTCCACTTCGCTGGTCTGGCAGTAGTCAAAGATGCTGCTGTCTGCAGCCTCGGTATGATCCAGGTGATGCGAGCTGAGGCTGGCATCGTGCATTCTCTCCCCCAGTAGGGGCGCTGCTTGTCTGGGGCTCGGATTACTTTTGGCATCTGGAGATTGGGTTTTCTGGTGGTGGTGGATAGGCCCCCCACCCCAGCTATTCTCCTCTGGTCTGACAGAGGTTCGAGAGGTGTTCTGCTGGGTGGATGAGTGGCTGTCCTCTGCATAAGTGCTGTCCCAGTTTCTTCGTAGGGAGTGGGGGTGGTTGTAGGGGGAGTAGGAGTCCGGGTGGTGGCGGGAGTGTTGATAGTGACCGGGGAGCTCTTGGGGTTGTGGATCGGGGTCATTGTCTTGGTAGACAGACTGCGGGTCATGATAGTCGACTATCCCTGTCTTAAAGCCCTCTCTGCTGTTCATCCCTCTCTCCTCACTTAAATAGAGGGAGCTACAGGCATCTTCTTCCTCTTCCTCCCCTCTCTGGTATGGTCTGTGGTGGTCGCCATCCCTCTGCCCCATGAAGGCATGACTTTCTGCTATTTGTCTCTCTTCCGGACTTGGGCTTTTAGGACCTCTGTTGTTATATGCTGCCCCCTGCTGGTTACCTGCTGTAGTGCAGGGCTTGTGACACGATGACACCCTGTAGTTGGCATCTTCCTGTAAGTCTGCATGTCTTTGAGACAGTCTGTGCTGGACAGAGGGCTTAGCCCAGGCAGGGTCGTAGGGGTGGGTGGAGACTAGATCATTAGTATCTGTATTTGGCTGGGAAGTGTTGGGGTGGTCATCCCCTTTAGCTTGGCTGATTGGATGCCTTTGGTTGGTCCCACCTCTACACTCTCCTTCCTGCAGCATTTTGTAATTGCCGTCCCCCCTCTCCCAGCTCTCTCTGCCCCTGCTCTTGCCCTCCCTCTGGTGCTTGACCTTGTCCTCTATCCTCAGCGTGCTGCTCTGGGGGTAGGCTGAGCTGTAGTCTGCTGGAAGCTCTCTGCCGGGCTTGGGGCTGGTGCGGAGGAGGGGGTCTGCGGTGAAACCGTGGTCGGGGAGACACTCATAAGATCTGTCCTCGGACGTGTGGGACTTCCCAGCGTGCTCTGCTTCAGCGGCGGTCATTTTTGCTCTGTGAGGGTCCCAGGATTTGGAGCGGTGTCCTGCTCGCTCTCTCCTCCCTGCTCCTGTCTTGCCCTCCTTGGGTTCTTTTCTTTTCTGGTCTCTGTTGCAGGGGGTGGTGGTGGTAATGGCCGTAGCTGAGTCCAACCCTGGTGCACTCTGAAAGGGGTTGTCTATGCGTTTCTTATAGAGGCATTTCCCCTCCCCAGGGTCCTCGAGGTGGTCTGGTTCATCGACAGGGACCTCCGGTCTGAGATGAGAAGGAAACGGGTCTTCTGTCTCTGGGTCCTCATCCACACACTGAGGCGCCTTCCTCTTCCCCTTGTCTCTCTCTCGGTCTCTCTCCCTCTGCTTCTCCCTGGAGGAGTGGGCTCTCCTCTTGCTGCGACAGGCCTTGGGGGCAGACCTCCTCCCTGCTCCTAACCCCGTTCTGGAGGAGTGGTGGTGCTTGGCCTTGGAGGAATTCAGGATCTCAGTAGACATGCCCTTGTCGACCCCTTTATCTCCTCTGTCCACCCCCTTGTCGGCTGGCCGCTCCCTGTCAGCTGTGCACCTCTCCCCCCTCTCCTCCAGCTTCTTCATCAGGACTGTGTGGCGTGTCAGGTTGTCCACGGTGAGCTCAGGGTTGATACGCCGAATAATGGCATGCTCTAGGTCCCTCGGCAGGTTGTTCAGGTCATCCTCGTCCCTCACCGGCCATTCCTCCGGTGGGAACTGGCCCGAGTACGAGGCATACTCCTTCTTTGGTTTGTCTTTCTTCCCTCCATTCCTCCTGAAGAGGCTGAGGCCAAACTTGCGGCCGGGCTTGTCTTTGTAGTCCTTGTCCTTGCGGCTGGCAGCGGCGGTGGTGCCCGTGGTCTTACTGACCTCACTGGCCTGGTAGTCCGCTGCTGTGGAGGTGGACTGGTTCTGGACGGACGGTTTGTGGTCGGAGGGTCGCGTCCACTTCAGGCTCTTGCCGGTGCACTCGCTGATGGAGATGGAGACCGAATGTTGGTCGGGGACGGAGGGAGGGGTGGCAGTGGCCGCGGGGGTGGCCACGCTGGAAGAGGGCTGTTGTGGAGCAAAGCAGCTGCAGGACTTGCAGTGAGCCACCAGGGGGGGCTGTGCATTGGCCTCCATGCAAGCCTCGTTGCTGAGGAGGTATGTGATGGGCGGGGGAGACGGCATCTCGTTGTCTCCAGAGCCTGAGGTCCACCAGCTCTTCTCTCTGACCAGGCTGTTGGTGATAAAGTAGGTCTGGGGTGTGACAATGAAGTAGCCTTCTCCTGTGTGGTAGATCTTGCGCTCCTTAATTAAAGTCCCCAAAGCATTGTACAGGATGTCCTGGGTTGGGATTGTCATTCCTAAATAGGATTAACAAAGAAGAGGTGATGAGGAGGAGGATGAAGCCAGCGCAATCCTCATAATGAATGTATGTCCTATAGAATATATTTTTAAGAATGTTAAGAAAATAGAGCTTTATTTATTCATGATTGGGGGGGGGGGGGGGGGGGGGGCTGCAGAAGCAACATTGTCCAGAGAGTTTGGTAAACATACAAAATAATTAAAGAAATACCTGGGTGAGCCTTGCTCATGTGGTTGATGAGAGCTTCCTGGTTGACAGTGACATGGGAGGAGTTCATGTCTGAGATGACAGAGCATAGCACCTCGGCTAGGGGGATGAACTGGGACTGGGGGACAGGCAGCATCTGCACTGGTGACAGGTCACCTGAAACACACACAGACAAACCAAGTTAGACACGTCCACCTTCACATCTGTACGTGCACGCACCTGGGTAAGAGCAGACACTCCCACGCATATTCATTTGCCAGAATAAATGTTCAGGTTAAGTTTACAGTCAACTTTCACCTCAGAAATCATAACACTGGGGTGGTCCTTTGAGGTATGTGAAACAGCCCCAACCTCCATCTCAATACGTATATTTGTATAGCGGTAGTATAGTCAGACCACAGAATTCCATTACTCCACCTGAAAGTAGCAGTCGAAAAGTTGCCTGCTGGGGTATCTCATTTCACACTTTATTACATTGTTTCTTTAAATCGCCATTAAACTAATGTGACTGGCACCATATGATGTATAAAATCTGTAAAAGAGGAAGTGAGAGCGATATAGAGTCAGAAAGAAGAATAAGAACAGTGTCCTTCTACACCCTGAAAATATTCACAGACATGCACATCAGAACCCAGCCGACCAAAAGACTGACTGCTGTCCAATTACACATTTACAAAGTCTAGAGGCCACCTCACAGACACACCAGTTGGCTTTGAAATACTAAAGCAAATCCATTCAAAACACCAGCAGACATTTGAACGTGTTTCCTCTGTAAAACCAATGATTAGAAACTGCGACAGATTCCCTCACATAAAACAGTTAATGAAACACATCAGATTAAGTGGTTTTATTCCTTCAGGAAAACAGTTTTTTATGGGGAAGTTTTAGTGGCCTAATAACAAGTGAGGATGTACAGACGATTTACAAAGTGGGATAAGGGAGATATAGCAGGACAATAAAGATGGCCCACACTACTGGAAAGGGCATTGGCCCTTGAACTGGCGCTAGATGTAGCTGGGGTCAAAGCCATGGTACAGTTCTGCTTCAACATGAACATGCCAGTCCGGGACTTCTCAGTGCAAAGGCAAGGCAACATGGTAAATTGACACAGTTACAATCCACAGATAATGTCCTCACATCCATTACAGATAATGGTGTGTGCAGTGATTTGTACCGTGTTGTACTCTGGTAGGGACATTACGCCTCAAACAAGCGTGGGTAAAAAAAAAAACGTATATTGTGTTATATTGTTATGTTGTTATATTGCTAAAGACAAACTTGTTCCGGTACATGAGAAAGATTTGTTGGATCAGATGTTAGTTTATTTCCTTCAGGAACACAATGCCACTTATTGAGGGACTCGCTGCACTTGTTGGTTAGTTGTAACTGATTTAACAGCTTGTACTCGCTGTGAATTATATTATTGTTCCTTGCTTTCTTCCAGGTACACTCTAGCACTTTCGAAGATCATGTTGTTCAATTGAAATTTCTTTAACATGCTCTTCTGTTTCCACCAATTGGCACTTATTTGCTTTTCACAATGTATGCTTCATATTTTGGCTATGTTTTTGGGGCTATCGCTTTGTTTATGAGCATTGACCTATGCACTTTTTGTTAAGCTCTCTCTTCTAAGTCGCTTTGGATAAAAGTGTCTGCTAAATGTAAATGTAAATATTAAGGAGGTCATTTTTTGCTCTGTGAGTATCTGAATGATTACCAAGGAACCAGGGTGAGACAAGCTACCCTCTGAGAAAGCTGAACTGTGACCAATAACAGATAGGCCAATGACCATGACCTCCTTTAAGACCAAGGAAAACAGGTTTTCGTTAATCAGCGACTCAGTGCTATGCTGGTAATCGAATGAAAGTAAACATTAATTGTTGGTGAAGTGTATCAGACTAAAATTAGGCTTATCACTGTTTTATATATATTATACTGTTTTTGTGATATTTATACATTTAAGCAGACGCTCTTATCCAGAGCGACTTACAGTAAGTACGGGGACATTCCCCCCGAGGTAGGGAATCAAACCAGCAACCTTCTGATTAACAGCCCGATTCCCTAACCGCTGAGCCATCTGACTCCCTTTGTGTGTGGATGTGTAAATGTGGGTGTAACAGCAAGTCCCAAATGTACGTGTCTGCCCTTTGTGGCAGCTCTCTGATTAGGGATATTTTTTCATTCCTTAGACATATGTGCGTAAGGTGTTGATGTCAAGCGGGAAAGAGGATATGACAAGACACCATTTAAATTTTAAGTTTGACTGCCTAAATCAAACACATAACACCCATAGTCAGCAAGCGGGGCAGCTGTGGCTCAGCAAGCTAGCACCTTGCATGCCAACTCCGTTGCTGTGTGTGTGTTTGTGTGTGAATAGGTGAATGAGTGGCAACTGTAAAGCGCTTTGGGTGTACCGTGAGGGTCCAGTAAATGCGCTTTATAAATGCAGTCCATTTACCATTTACCATAGTTAAAGATGAAAAGTTAGGCTATTCAAAGGCCCCAGATAGGGGCTCTGTTCTTTGACATGGGGAGGGATCGGGGACCAGATGTGCCCAAACCCACCAGAGGCTGACTTAAAGCCTTAAAAGCTGACGTCTCAATAACAGCCTCACTGAGTCTTGCTCTCTCTATTGTGAGCACATCCAATAGGAACACCTGCAAGGCTGTCCTCATGGCAACAGCTCCTGTCTGGGGTTAACAAGATCATTGGAAGACATGGTCAGTGGGTTGATGTGAAAAAATATTATTTACACAATATTTTTACTAAGGAGTTATCCAGATTATGGAGGATAAACAAGAGCAATGTTGCCCTTCATTTGAAAACAGGGTAGGAAAACACTACCCATGTTGTTTAGATGGTAACCCATATGGTGTGTCCATAACCAGGGCGCTGTATAAGGCTTATTGTCCTGGTTCTGAGAAGGATATCCTGCTAGTTTTTTCATAAGGGGTCAAAAGAGGGGGATACAGAGCCTGACACCCATATTCATTACATATATTTACATTTATTCCTTTAGGAGACGCTTTTATCCAAAGTGACATACAAGTGGTGCATATAATAAGTGCAGCAAATAATCAAGGACTAGGCTTGCATAGTTCTAACAATACTACAATGGCTGGCAAAACCTCCCACCATCAGACAGAGCAGACAGGTAAAAAGACGATGAGATCTGAGAGATAGGTTTTTAATGATTTAAAGAAGTAGTTTGTTGCTGAACAGAGCCAGGTGGGGAAAATACTTGGTACAGTAATCCTGCAAGGGGATTAGCTCTCTAACATTAGAAGGTGTGACTGTCTCTCTTGTGAAACTGTTTTCTCTAGGGGAGGGGTGGGGGGTTAGTAACAAAACTCTGTGCTCCTGTAATATAAGACCAGGCCACAGACATTAAACCCATTGTCACACACAACATGAATACCCCTCTGGACACCATGGCAACGCAAACCTGTGCCACAAGGCGGGAAGCGACACAAAAGTGAGAAGTGCCCAGGAGAGAGTAGCCAGAGGACCTCACTGTAATAACAGGAGAGCTGGATTTTTGGTAGGGTGAAAGGTCCCATCAACATGAATGAACAGCTTTCTACATTCATTTACTGTATTCACAGATTTACAAAGATCTCTACATCTGTTCGAATTCCTTAGACAAATACTTAGAGAGGATGTTTTGGAGCTACGGATGGACAGACAAATGCTGTCCTATCTCCTCACACTGATCTGCCTGGCTCCTGACCCTGGCTGAGAAATACCACATGTATTCACTCTGAGGGGAGCAGGCCCCTGAGGGCCGCATGACTCCCATTAAGAAATAAGATTACATTACTGACTGGCCTCTCTGTCTTTCTGACATATAGGCTGCTACCGCTACTGGCGCTACAACTGCAGTATCTATAAAACGTCTGAGATCTGATCGCAACAATGTCCTTCCACCAACCCCACCACCCCCCAACACACACACAAACACATACACACACAGACCGTCTCAGACGAGAGAGAGAGAAGTAGAAAGAACCTAGATATCAACCTAATGTATACAGTGTGTAACACACTCGCATTAGGAAGTTTAGTATCAGAAGAATCAGAATGGGATTTATTCGCCATGAAAGTTTGCACAGACAAGGAATTTACTTTGGCAGGAAGGTGCATACAATAAACATATAGGAACATAACATTTTAATATGTGGACTATCTATACTAAGGGTGCATAGGGTACATAAACTAGCAGTACTAAGCGGAATTATAATTAAATAAAATGTACAATAAAATAAAATATTAGTTGTCATAAAACAAAACATTAGTTGCCATATAATATAAGAACCATATAATATAAGAGTAAAATTTAAAAAGGACTCTGAACTTCCTGAGATAGCATTTATAACATGTCATCTGTCCAAGTCCAAACCCAATACATTTTCAAGATTTAGTTTAAAATTAAACCCATTATTACTAACTCGCAAAGACATACCACATACATACAAGCACACACACACAGACCCAGTTGTCTGTAAGATAGACCTCTCCTTATCTTGCCTCAAATCCTTTGTGTTCCAATAAGCAAACAGGTTAATCTGCTAACCATCTCATTAGAGATAGACTGTACTTCTTTGAGCAAACTTGAAGTTGGCTCAAACTAACAAACAAACCAACAAAAAAACCTCAGTGACCTTATTACAAACATGCCTGAAAGAACCAGTGGAGTAGACTACAAACTGCCAGGTTTTTGACAGAGAAACAAAGTCACACATTCAAATGCGCTGTTGGGAACGGGAAAGATTTCAGCAGTGATTCATGTTACCACACCCGCCTAGCACTCAGTTCCCTTTGTCCTAGTGTCGTAGCTGGGTTCCTTGCCACACCCTACAGTGTGTGTGTGTGTGTGTATATATCTATGTGTGTGTTCACGTATAGGCCTTTACAAGCTAAGCCTCCCAGTATTCTATGGTGCACACAGATGTGGACTAAGTAGCAGTAAAATAGGCCCATAAAACCCAGTGAAAAGATTCCCTTGACCAACATAGGCTGCTAGCATAGCAGACGTTTTCATCCAAAGTGTTCTCTCCCTGCACAGCCTCTAGGTTGTGTTGGGTTTTTATAAAAAATGTACTTATTTTAGGTGATAAGCGAGAGATTCATTTGTTCACAATAGTTCTACTAAGAGCGGGAAGTAGATTTTATCGATTAGCTAGTGCTCCACCTAACAGTGTCCTCGGCCATGCAATTCTATAATTGAGGTACATTAGACCCAACCAATTACATGTAACAATAGAATGCTTGTTCCCACCAGTAAGACTGTCAAAACAGCACAGATGAGGGATTGAACCCTAATTATATCCTCCTTACCATGTGATAAAACTGAAACAATCTGCCCATTCGTGTTTCTTGATGAGCATTCATGTCATGATGAACATCACTAAGACAGGTGATACAAGGATAAACCTGCTAATCTCTGACAAAGCCGTTTGGGAGGGCTGTCTCCATGGCCACTCTTAACTGGGCTAATAATCATACAAAATACAGTAATTGAATGGGTCTTCTTGGAACGTTTAAGAGTCCTAAACAGATTAGAAGGATGTCAAGAGAATTATAAAATGGTGAATGAAAGTTTCTTATTTTTTCTGTGTAAAAAAATATAAATAGTCGAAATAAATTGCTCTTGGCTATTACGGGAAAATTTGAGTTGATGCCTTTCAAATCCGGTGGGCTAAACAGACACAGGCTTTGTTGTGTGTTTCATCCCTATGGCAACACACATTGTGAAGACGCATTGCCGTCTGACTTTCATTCAGTAGGGTGTTGGACACAACACAACCAGGCTTTTAGGTCAAGGTTCAAATTCTAACAAGGGATTTCACATTTCAGTCTTGAGTAATATTCACACAAAAACCACGTTTGTAAATATAGACGGAAAGAACAGAGGGCAAGACTGATAAAAATGTAGGAAAGGAGAACCCTGTGTTTTACCATCCCATGGTAATACAGTATAATACCTGGGCAGTGTTAGATGTGGTAACAAAAAATCAACAAAAACGTGCTATTGCTATTACTCATCTTAGTTTGTTTGGTACAACAGCCAGGACAAGCCTAAATCGTGCCTGTGAACAACTGTTTAGGACTGGCAGTGAACTTTAACGTAAGAAACACAAAACGGGCCTGGTGGTCCAGTGTTAGCAGAACTTCCTCAGCAGTGTCTTTGTCTTCAACCAGAAAGCATGAGACAGTTCAGAACACATCACCCCCGTCCCTTAGATGTCTGGTGTTCTTGTCAGAAAGTAAAAAAAATGGACACAGCTCTCAATAGTCCAAAGATTGTTTTTGACTTAGGGCTCAAGTACCTTAGCGTGGCCTCTCTCATCCTCCCCAAGGATGGAACGTCTGTCATAAGTTAAGACATAGCCATGTTTGTAATTTAAGACAAGACTTGGGATAGGAGTTAGTAGTTACCAGCCCTACTAAGGTCAGAAATTCTGCTATTCTGCGATTTTACCCTAGCACAAACCAAAAAGTGACCACCATGCTCAAAGGAATCCAGGTCAGCAGTTTCACAAGCTTCCATTCTCTGCCATGTTTAGAAATTCCAGGTGTTTCCAGTATGCTCACCCAAGAAACCCCACCATTGTATGCACTCACAGACCATCCTGAGAGACTAGGCAATGGTTTACAAGACTCCCACACCTCCTAATCAAGAGTCATGGTGGTCATTGAGCCCATATGAAGTCCATTTCCTCCAGTTTCAACCCACTCTGCGCTACGTAAGAAAAAAACTGCTTTGTTATCCCATAATTTGGAGAAGACCTCCCCTGCCTGTCCGCCATGTGAACCCCAACCTACAAGGCTGACCGATAACTGCCGGTATCTAAATCACTGTGCTCTGTGATAAGAAAACTCTTATCTTCTTATAATGTAAGCTTCATCATCACAGAGCTGCTGTTGTAAAACTTAAATAAGAAAATGAATACTTCCCCTCAGGAAGCAATGTGATACCAGAGTGAGTGTAATATAATTATAATAGGATCATAATATCATACCTGTCCTCCTTTTTCCCTGACTCACTTTCAAGCTGAATCCAATAAAGGGGCTCCCATACGGCTGATGGGGTCCATAGGCTAAAGTTAAGTAATGTCCTCGTTTGGTATTGTTGGCAGTAATCCAGCCCTATGGGTGAACTCAATACTCGGGTCAATAAATGGGCTGCGTCTGTGTGATTCTCACCAAGGGGGAGCTTCCGGGCTAAATGGTTAGAGGAAGTAGCTAACAAATGATGTGCAGCGTGTGCAACACACACACACGCACAGATCCAAAGACACATGCACGCACAGACAAGGAAGGAGTCTTGTTTGAGAATGGTGGGAGCAAGCTCTGTTTCCTATGGATACCTAATAATATGTTATCTGGAATCAGCACATAGCCTTCAGGAAACTGCAGTCAAGACACCACAAGGAAAACAGACAGGCATGCAGCCTTGGCCCAAAGCCACATGTATTGGACAGTTAATCATCCTCCATGTTGGACAATGATTGACAGGGGAATGGGGACTGACAAAAGTACCCCACCCAACACAATCATACCATAGGCAGTTAGCATATGCAGGAGAAGATGTTTGGTTGCTTTGCAAAACCTTCTTGTGTTCTCTGTATCTTAGATACAATTACAGACTATTTTAATAATGATACTGGACCTGTAAGGTCATTAGTATCCATTAGTATCTATTTTTGAGCTGGAATAACAGATTTAAATAGTCCTCTTGTAGGCCCTTTCGATAATATCCACACACACAGGACTAGCTTCCTATGAGGAACACCTGGGGATGCAAAGTTTATGTGGGTCTTACCAACAACCCCTATTAAATCCCATGACCCTGAGGGGCCTAGTTAGTTGAAAGGAAAGTCCCCTTTGACCTTTGCTGCTTGATCAGGGCAGGGTGGGCCGTTTAACCCCTGTAAGACCCAGCATGAGGGCGACACGACTAATAAGCGGACATCTGGGAGAGTTACGACCATTAGTTGGAGACCTGAGACCCAGACAAAATCATCTCATGAAAGGAGACACCAAAACACTTTCATCCCAATGACAGGATGAAAAAGGGGTTTACAGGGAGCTTAATGTCAGGAAAGATCCTTGGTTTAAATGGACCATTTCAGAGATGCATCACTACCTTCTGTGGCATCTAAAAAAAGATTCTGCACACATCACAGTGCACAGCTCAGTAGCGGATTCTGTAATGTAGCATTTACCTACAAGACACTACAGTCTAGTAATCACACAGCTAGACTACTTATATTGTGTCTGTAACATTTTTTTTGCTAAACAGAACGTTCTTACAGCATTACTACAGGCAGAAAGACAGTGATTGAGTGAGTGCATGAATGAGTGAGTGAGTGTGTGAGTGAGTGAGCGCGAAAAGAGATCCTTTATATATCTATACACTTTCTAGTTCACCACATTTTCCCTGACAGTGATACCACAAACAACAATAGTGGCCATAAATGACAGTAGTGAGAAAAACAGGACACCTCATTACATCACAGGGCGACATAAACGTTTCACTCCTTAGATCCATGCATAGTCACACCTCTAGGTCCCGAGGCGAGCAAGAAACATTTTAGCCGACCCTTCCCACCCTGGACACACTCTGTTCCAGCCACTCTCCTTCGGCAGGAGACTGCGGTCCATCAGGACCAGAACCTCATGCCATAAGAACAGTTTCTTTCCATCCGCAGCTGGCTTCATCAATAAGGCCAAGGACTTCCACTGTCACTAACACATTTATTTAAAAAGTCGATCTATCACTTTATTGCACATTGCACAAAATCACCAGTCATTGCTTATTTGATATCTTATTTTATATTTTACATTGTATAGTATTGTTTAGAATTATTTAGACTATTTAAGATTCGTATATGTTTATCGTATGCACCTTCCTGCCATGGTAAATTCCTTGTTTGTGTGAACTTGCATGGCAAATAAAGCTCATTCTGATTCTAGTGTGCCACCAGTAACAATGCGAAGCCACTCAATAATGCAAAAGTAGCTGTCATTGTGAACATAGCCTTATATCTAATTATAAAAACAAGAATCTCTTTGTCCGTCTGTCTGTGGCTCGATTGCCTCCAGAACCAGGCACTGTATGAAATCGAGGTGTATTGCTCAGAATCTAAGGATGTGCAGTATTGCGCGAGAAGTTATTTGGATGAATGGTTTGCAAAAAATACACACACGTTAATCACCAGGTTGACCTGCACTAAGCGATAAAGCCATGAATCTCGCAACAAATACATTTACACATGTTCACCACCAACAGGCACTGCACTAGTTTTACCAATGAAGAAGAGTTGGGCAACAAGGTAATTCCATGACACGATTATTTAGCTCTGAGAAGAAAGAAGAGACAGTGTCCCCATTATACCACTCACTACAATCCTCTTCCTCGTCTCCAGAAGTACATTCATGGCTACTATTGGGCTAATAGTCCAACTATAGTGCTGTGCTAATCATATCAATGCAGATCATTTATCAAGAGGAAAGGGAAGTGAGAATAGGAGGTTATTTCGGATTACTGAAGCCAAGGGAGGACCATCACAAGACTATCCAGGACCTATATATTTGGGAACGCATACAGTATCATCCAAATATCTCTTGAAAGCACTTGAAGGGTTGACCTCTGTAATCTTCTAACTAATATAACTGCAAACACTGGAAACTATTAAAGAATCATTTCTGGAATTGTTTTCTGATGCAAAAAAGTCAATTCAAAAGTCAATCAGAGATAGTAACAAGAAAACTGAAAAAGTATGTGTGTGAGAGAAAAACTGAAGGAGAGAGAACTTCACCAGATAACCTAACTACAAAGTCACTTGAGTTTGAGAGGTTAGTTCTTGTACCATCAGGGTGCATTCACACCACAATAACAACAGGGTCTGTTTATCCTAATTCCTTAGCTCTCCTGATCCCATCCTCAAACCCCAACCTCCTGACCTAGTCACCAGACCCATCACCCCCTCCCAATCCCTCTAACCCTCTCCCCTATTCTTATCCTCTCCTCACCATAACTCTCTACACCCGGACGCATTGAGGAGAATCAACCAGATAGGCCTCTTCCCATTCCTTCCTGCTTTCAAACATTTAGTCAGAGAGATGGGACTGAAGGATATTGGCCAGTTCAAATGTGCCTTAAAAGTCATTCATAACACAGCTTGCAATGTTGACATTAAGACAATGTCAAGGCTTTGCTACCCGTCTGCAATAAACCTCTCGTCCCTCACCGCCCATGAATTGTGGGTACATTAATCCTGAGACTGGGCAGTAGAGGAGACTCAGGGCTGGTTGGCAACCAGCGTAGGGGTGATTCACTGCTGACCGACTCACAATGAGACAGTAGTAAATAGGGGTGTAACGACACACTCAGCTCACGATTCAATACGTATCACGATATTTTGAACAACATTATACTGAAATTCACTTAACAGATTTATTTCCAAAACATTAAACATTTTCAATAATTTTCTTTGTTGTACATACAATTAAGTTAACTACGTTCAAGCGATTTCTGTGAATACAATGAATGCACACATGACGCAGGTGCAGAGTAGGTTGATTGCTGGTAGCTCAACCAATAGGATCAAACGGACGTCGTATAGTTAAAATATTGCCATAACTCTACGATACATATTGTAAAAAATGTGTTTTGCGATATATTGTTCCGCGATATATTGTTCCACAATATATTGTTAAACCCCTAGTAGTAAACCATGTGGACATGTGACCACATTCTATGAGATTGTAAACTGTACTTCTGCTTGTTTGTGTAATGCCTGTCGTAATGACAGGCTTGCTCTTGACCCCATATGTTGCTTGTTTATGAGCAATTGTGCTGAGGTTGTGGTGAAGCTTTTAGGGTCTGAAACATACTGTCCGTTTTCACCTCCCCCTCCATATGTCCCTGTGTGGTCCTCCTCTCCTTCACATTCCACTGCTTCACGTTCCTCCTTAATTAAGTGATCCATCGGTAGGGGATGACTGACTTGACAGTCAGCCAGCCAGCAGCTCATTGGAATAAAAACTTTGGTTGTTGTTTGTTGTTTTGGGCAGCAATACTTTCATATCACACTTAAGATATCTTGGGACTGGTGCACTTACTGTATATATAAATTAAAGCTAAAATCCAGGACCAAACTAATGCACTGGCTGTTTTAAACCCCCTTTTGGAGGGTAGCCTACTGGATGCAGTTTTATGGGTGTGACTGTGTTGCTACTGCAGTGTTGTGGTATATTACAGGACATAGGTCACTGTGGCAATGTAAAGGATTTTAAACTTTTAACTTCAATGAAATGTATTTCAGAGTTCATTAACAATCATTCTTCAGGACAAACATTAGCATAACCTTCCTATAATTATAGCAATATTTGCAATATTAGGTCTAACAGTCACAAGGGATTTTGTCAAGACTTGATATAACACTATACACAATTTTATATTTATTTTGCAAAGGCAAAAGTATATAGCACAGAAACTATATTTACAGAAAGAGAGAGAGAGCTAGAGCGAGCGAGAGAGAGCGAGAGCGAGAGAGAGACAGAGAGAGAGAGAGAGAGAGAGAGAGAGAGAGAGAGAGAGAGAGAGAGAGAGAGAGAGAGAGAGAGAGAGAGAGAGAGAGAGAGAGAGAGAGAGAGAGAGAGAGAGAGAAGAAGAAAAAACTTGTCACGGCGGAATTGATTCGTAACGTTTCGACACATACCGACTGCTTTGATGACAAATCCTTTGGGTGACCTCAGCGCCCTGCGCATCCATGCCTCTCTCAATACCTCCAAATTGTTCGCGTTCCCCTGGACGAAAAGTACTAGATTTTCCATCCATCCTTGAAAGTAAACTTCGGCTATAGCTTTTACTAGTCTTTTATTCCAAAAACTTCGTACATTTTGTGCCTTGAAATCGGCAAAAATCTCCTGGCCGCTCGCAGTGTTGGCATTGTATACTCCTCCACCGGTCCTCGATCTCTCCTCGTCCTTGCCAAAGACCAGCGCGAGCGAGGCAGTGGAGAGTTGTACAACCCGCTGCTGAGACATTGTTACGCCACAAATGCCGCTTTGTCTGAGTCCAAAAGACAAATGTCATGCCACCCCATGGAGAGAAATGTTCTCAATGAATTTCTCAAATGTTTAAGTAAAACGCAACATCTCTAAATGCTGAATTTTGCAAAACATTCCTACACTATCTCTGTCAGTCAGCGTTGCCTGTGGAGGTAACGACGTCTGTAGTTTCTCCTTGCTTCCAAGGTAACCAGCAGTGACGATGGCGGAGAGGAGGCGGAGGATCAGCCAGTTGTGGGAGTTTGTCTTGTTCTTAGTGGCTGTACAGTGAAACCCTCAACAGCTGTTTTCCTATGCACATTTAAAATTTTTGCTAATATAAAATTATAAAAATATGCTACACCACTGACAATTACTCATTATTATTTGGCAGCGTTGCCGTAATTGACATTCAACATCAAAGGTATTAGGTCTTGTATTTTTAGGTAATGTATTTTTATCATCCTGCATAACTTCTTGAATTGGACTAGATTTACTACTTTGTTAGTCCTTCAGTCATAGCAAAACTAACATGGCAGTAAACAGCAGCAGGGGGGAACAGTAAAATATATGTTATCATTGTAAAACACATCTTGAATTTAGTTTAATTGTTTTTAATTATCATTTAAGCTATAAGATACATTTGAAGATGCCTAGATTGAAAATATGCTTTGTTGAGAGATATGTCACTCACATAAGACCCACATTTTTACTTGCCAGGCTCAACAGCTTGTGTTACTATCTCCCCACAGAAAAATCTTGTGATATGAGACCAACACCTCTGCTGATAATGCCATAGAGAGGATAATATGTGTGTGTCAAGCAGGGGGAACGGCAGGCAGATTAGAGGAAACATTCCCCCATATGTTTTTTAAACATACACCCCATTAGTCTGGGCTTTTACTGAGGTCCTAACAACCGGACAAAGAGGCAGAGACAGACAGACACCTTATATATCACAGCCTGAGAAAGCCCTGTGGCTCTAGTTCCAGGAGCACTCAGGTCCTTGAGAAGGGGCCACCCTGACTCAGTGTGGTATTAAGCTCAGTGCTGGAACAGGATATTGCGCTTCCTCTGTACATGAAAAGAATACATCACCCACTCAGCCCAGGGTGAATTATGGCAATGTTTCCCCATGGAAGGAAAGTGGTGTGCAGTCTGGTGCAGTTTGGACTTGGAAGGAATCTGTGGATACAAACACTGGGAAGTTCGTATTTGATTTGGAGTTGCAAAAGTTTCATTTTGCTCATGTAACAAATAAATTACCCATTAAACATGACCTCAAAGATAACCAGAAATGTTTTATTGTGCATAAACAGACATCATTTAATGATTTAATAAAGTCATCAATTGTTCTGTTTTGGCATGAAAATGTCATACCATTGTCAGCAGTTAATGTTGACTACTAACAAATATACTTCTCAGCAGTCTAGGAGTAGACAATAGAACAATATTTACAAACCTGGAGGCATTTTCACTAAATGTTTAGTCTACTGGTGGAACTGATTATAAGGTAGCATTGTAAAGCAAGGTACTATAATTGTCTGAAATTCTTTTGCCAAGATTTAATTTTCTCTGTGTGATCGTGTGTTTCTGTTTGACTGTGTGTGTGTGTTTGTGTGTGTTCACGCATTCATGTCTCTGCATGCTTGTATTCAAAATATTTAGGATCAGGTGTCTCTTAAGGTAACATATCATTTTTTTTTATTACACAGTATGTTTTGAATCCGATATGCTAATCAACCAAAAGTTATCCAAAAATCAATTGTCAGATTTTCCATGTACATGCCAATACATCTGCTACTACTACAAGTGGTCATACGTTTGGCACATATTCTGACTTAAACTCCTAGAAGATTTTCCCTATACCTCCATGGCCAAAAAACACAAACTCCAATCGTCACAAAAGCCCACCGGAATTCATTTGGAAAATGTGGAAATGTTACCAACCGATGAAAATGTGGAAGCCCTGAAGAACAGCATATCTTTATCTTTGGAACCTAGATCAGCCTAGATTTCAATATATACCACAGGACACAGAAATAAACTGATTTTTGGAATGTAGGATGTGTAACTACAGTAACCCCTTCTGGTGAGAGACCTGATACTGGATACAGAAGCTCTGAATTGATTTGCTCAGCCATGGAGGAGAAGGGAATATGAGGGGTTAAAGTTTAGGCCCGGTGTTGCCAGTCTTCCAACTGCAGTCAGAGAACGCTCTCTCCCTCTTCACACACAGCCAAATAGTGGAGACTATAAAAATCAAATTGCGAACAAACATTTTAAATAATATCACTACTACACATCGTATATCACCACCATACCCTTTACAAGCCTAAATAATTCCGGAGATGTGCCGTAAACAGGAGGCCGACACCCCATGAGGATAACTGTCTAACAAAACTGGAACTCTCTTTCACATACATACATACACACAAACAAAATTTACTTATTCTGGTGTAATGCAAACTTAAGCCTGATTCAATACTATGAGTACCATAATAGCTCTACATGTATACTATATTTAGTATGTACTTAATTATGGAAATGACCCTTTCTCCATCAAAAATCTTCAATCTTCTTTTTTTCTTGTATCCTAGGATTGGCATCTCTCTACTTGAGAGGATGTCTTTCAGTGCCAATCCTGGCCTGTTCTCTTTTCATGCCTTTATTATTTCAACACCCTCCCACTGCAGCTTAGATCAAAGGAGAACCAACCTGGTTTGTGTTCCATCTCGTCAGTATATATTGATTTGGTTAAAGACAGAAACAGATGCATGCTTGAGTGCTTTACAGCAGAAATCAATGGTTTCCTAATTCAAGCCTGCAACACACTTAGTGTACAGAGTGAGCAGATACCCAGATTGGCTTGATGAGTGCTGCTTTGGTCTAAAACTCAAGGGCTTCAGTCAGATTCATTTGGTGCTTGAGGATGGTGAGGGTATCTACTATAGTACTTACATAGAACCGCTGCAAAAGAGCCTCTCATTTTCAGCCTTTGTTTAGACTCGTGTCTTCCATTATGTACAATTTGTCATTGTGCTTCTGTATGGTAATGTGTGCGCATCTTCCTGTCCTATGCAGATGTTATGTGGTTTGTTAATAGCTGGCGAGGGAGTTGCAGGTGGGTTTACAAAAACACACACAAATACGCACAGACGAACACACGTGCACAGACAGGCTGGAAATCACAGATGTATGCAAGGTATCTCTAGCTGCACTTTGAGTCTGGGTGTGAGTCAGAGAAGGTTGGAGATAGAATCTTCTTTGCCATGTCTCACCTGCAAACTCCCACAAACATTTACGTCAATAAAATCATAAACGTTTTGTTGGGTTATCAACATGCTGTTCTTGTAAGGATATCTTCTGCCCATGCCAGCAGGCCTCTAAAACTGTGAAGACCATACCACATTCATTCATTCATATGCCGTACAGAGAAAAGCTAACAAAAAATCTTTAAAATTGTGTACTGGCCACACATACATAGCTCTATAGCTGAATACCAGAGACTCTTTAGTCATATGCAGACTCAGTCAACCTGACCAGGGATTTAGCTCTCTGTGGGTCTGTGTTATATCACCTGTCACTACATTACCATTCTAATGACATGTTCAAGTCTAACTATATTACAACTCAGGTGTAAATGACCACAGCTTTGAACTAAAGAAGCAGAGCCTGAGAACTTCTGCTGCAAAGTGACATCAAACACCGCCACATATGAGGTTCATTAAGGGAACGCACTGGCAGAAGCTTTTTCCGAGGCAGAGAAGGATGTAGCACACACTCACAATCACACACATACACAGACACACTCACAATCACACACATACACAGACACACTCACAATCACACACATACACAGACACACTCACAATCACACACATACACAGACACACTCACAATCACACACATACACAGACACACTCACAATCACACACATACACAGACACACTCACAATCACACACATACACAGACACACTCACAAACATGGACAACTGACCTCCAACTGTTTCTAGCGACCCCTGCTCCAAGGTGACCCAAAGCATGCAGGAAATACCTCCCTGTGACTTCCTGGACTGGTTTAGAGCTTTGCACTTCAATAAGGAGAGGAGGGTGGGAGGGAAGGATAGGAGAGAGGGCTGGAGAGAGCAGGAGGAGGAGAACAAGACAGATTGAAAAACCTGTCAAGATTGCCAGCAAGGTGACAATATTTACCCACTCTCAGAGCAAACAATACTGATGATAAAATAAATCTGAAAGCTGCAATAGGGCCTATTCATGTTAGTTTCCTGAGGAAGTGCTTTCATCACTTTAGAGGAAACAGCAAACAATTATGCACATAATGCAGTTAGTGAGGTCGGACCAAGAGAGGCAACTGTGACTATGGACAGAAAAAGCAAAGAAGCAACAACAAGTAGCACACCAACCTTGTATGTCGTTTCACTTTATTTACAAATCTTAATTAAAAGTTCACAAACCTGACTGCTCTTATAGACACCACACAAAACAATCTCCTGCTACCAGTTAGCTACCAGTTTTTGACTTTTTTTATAGCAACCTACTGCATGGTAGTTGATGTTTTGACCCACGTTTGCATGAAACATGACAAAGCCAGCTATGTAATTGCACCATATACATTTTTGTTTTTACAAATTGTAGGCTGGTACTGGCGGTCTTGGTTCTCACTGTATGTTTACCTTCTTGGGTGACACGCTTTCCTCCAGGGCAGCCTCCAGCGGCAATTATGTTAAGTCTGCTTTTGAGCTAAATAACAAGCACATGAGTGATATGCTTATTCTACATGTTGTAGGTGAGATTTGAACAAGCAATCAAATGCTGTGTGCAATTTCTTTGTTTTGGCAGAATATTACTTTATAAGCTACCATGTGACTCTGTAATAAATGGGTAATAACTTTGACCTAAACTGTTATAAAGAAAGATAGTTGTAAACTTTTGAAGTGGTTCTTAGGAGGATTGTCCAAAAAGCGTGGCATTCCTGCATTCCCACCGGCCCCACACACCCCTGAGACATGTTGTCAAATACAACCTGGAAACCTTCTCACACTGTAACCCAGTATTCCCAGGGAAGGGCCGGGAAAGAAGATAGTTTCCTCAGCGACCCTACCAACTCTGGCCTAGTCCTATAGGAGGCTGGCGGCCTGAAGCAAGCCTGGGCCGAACAGGGTCCCCTCTCTCTTACCGCAGGGGCCTGGGTGCTGGGGAGGCAGGGAGAGGCCAAGTGGGGCCAGTCAATGGAGCCTCTCATGTATCAATTACCTAAAGTATCAAACAACACGTAAGTGGGCGGTGAGACTGTTTGTTTGACTTTAGTGGACAGGAGTACGCTAGTGAAACTCATTGGGTAGAGAAGAACAACTTATACCTTCTCTCCTCTCTCCGTTATTTGGCCTAACAGTATCTCGGCCTGACTGTGGGCTTCCGCCTACGTCCGGGTTATTTCATTGATGTCACCACCATTGGCAAGAAATCAAAACAACAATGCAGGGAATTCACAAACAGTCAAACCTGAAGGGTTATGAAAAGCCAACAAGTCAGGCCAAGGCTGCAAGGAAAGCTGTGTGGCTTTGTTATGATAATTACTACAACAAATGCTTAACACTCAAAAGAATCGCAAGCCTAGAGAGGTTAGTGGTAGAAATCAAGGACTGTGGAGGCGGCTGGTAGATGGGGGTGGGTTAGATAGAGGAGAATGTGATTTGGATGGTGTCAGTGGTGGGCGGTGGTAGAAGATGATTGGCTACCATGAGCTGCTATGCTCAGCTGGAGGAGGAGTGACAGAGCTCAACAAAGGGTACAAAAGGAGGGTAATGATGGGCACATCAACACCTCAGAGTGAGAGGTCTCAAACACAAACACACACACACACAGAGCCACACATATCTGCAAACAATGAAATCATGAGAGAAGAGTTTACTGTATTTCATCTAGGTGACGTCAAAGAACTAAACCACCAATAGGACCATATATTTGGCCATTCCCAAGCGTCAATAAGACCAGTATAATACTGTACCACAATCCATAAATGTTGCTACCCCCATTGCAACCCCCACTACTTCAGAGCCCTCCTTTTACTACCAAAACAAACCTCAAGGATAGAAAAATATGGCAACATGATACATTCCTTAAACAATTCTCTCAACATATGCAGGCCAACTCCCCACCCTTAACATCAGCCCTGCATTAAAATGTACTGATTGTCCACAGACCAGCCTGTGTGTGTGCAACTCGTAGCCCTTTGATAGCAGGGGGTTAAAAAGGAGGGGAAAGGAAACCACAAAGGGCCTCTGTTGGGGCTGGGGAGTGGGGTTACCTGCACTGCTCTCCATAGCAGGATTGGATTTCATTACACACACACACCACACACAGGGTGCTACAGCTGGAGTTTAAAGGTTTGTGTGTGTTCAGGAAGAAGAAGGTTTGTGTGCCACCTATTCAAAACAGGACATGATGACAAAAGAGCTGATAGACAGTCGAAATATATACCATGGCACTGGAGAGGTAGGTTTTGTTAAACTAAGCTGTGTCCTAAAGAAATGACACAGATGGGTGGAAAAAGATGTATAGATCTAATTCCTTCCCAACCTTTTTTTTCACATGACCCATCAAGTACGTCATCTTTAGATCAAAAGGGGACCCTGCCACGAGTCATGACTCCACAAACTCACAGCTGCTACAAGCAGGGGTCAAGATGGCTGAGTGGTTAGGGAATCAGGCTATTAATCAGAAGGTTGTCGGTTTGATTCCTGGCCGTGTCCTTGGGCAAGGCACTTCACCCTACTTGCCTCGGGGGAATGTCCCTGTACTTACTTTAAGTCTCTCTGGATAAGAGCGTCTGCTAAATGACTAAATTTAAATGAAAGCAACCTGTAGGAAAACTCTTCTGCACTAGTTATGACTATTTCCAAAATTGTAGCAAGCAGAGGCTGAAAGAAGACTTTGTGCTGTTCAGTCCACCCTATTCTCTATAGAATACTAACACTATCCTCACAACACATACCTGGAACCATATTGGGAACGCATTGAGGTGATGGAATCCTAACCGTCTGGTGAAGGTGATGGCCCTTTGAGGAGGAGCGGAGGCAGACATTCAGAAATGTCACACTGGCCTCCAAGTGGGTTTGACCTCTGGCTGGACATCCCTCTGCAGGACATGCAGTCATCACGGAGAGAGGATAAAGGACCAAATTAACGCAACAGCCGAACTTGGAGACATGTTTTGGTTCCAAGTAATCATTTGTTTTCATGGCTATTGTCTTCCATATAGGAAGTTCTCCTTGGAATGTGTAGGGGAAGAACTCCCTTCCTATCACATCCGCAGTAGCTTTTATGTATGCAAGTTTGAGCGAGTGTGTGAGTATGAAAGAGACAAAGGATAACGACAGACATAACATCAACAGCAGTAAGGCACACCCTAATAATGCAGACAGAGAGGTTACCCATGACAAGTCTTTTGTAATAACTTCAAAGCTAAAGAATATGGAAGTGGCTCAGGAGCAGGTGCCTCTCTTTCTATTGAATTATTCTCTTTAGTCTATATCAGACAAAGCAGCTAATGCACCGTTCAAGGGTTACAGAGTTTAGGCCCATCTCAATCCACATCTCAATTCTCCTTCTCTACAACGCATTTCAATGAGATAGATGAAGTTGCTTTTAGTCAGTTTACTTTTGAACTAAAGACAACTGAATCCTAGGATTGTCTACTTCAACAGCAAATGTGCTGTGCTTAACAATATCTGGTAATGTGTTTTATACTGCCCACTACTGGTAACAGTGAGAAAATGACGTACGCTTTCTTCAATGTTAAACATGCATCCAACTCCCACTCAAAGAACTAATGAAAAATACAGCAAAGACACAAAGATGAGTTAAAATGAACCATTTATATTTTGCACAGGCAATAATACATTGTCGATAGAAAAATAATGTGCACTGGGCAGCTTTGGGCTCATTAGATTTAGGGTAATCTTCCCAACTCCATGCATCACATCAGCCAAGTTACCCTGTCTAGCTCAAGAACAAGCCCCCAAACCTCCTAGAGTACAAAATAATTAAGGGCTCAAAATATTAAGGTTCATTTTCAAACAATTCCTTCTATTTTGTGAAACATTCAGCTTAGATTTGTAAATGGTTTCCTTTTGGAAAATACAATTTAGTCTGCTAGCCAGGTCTGTGAAGTTCATACAAGTGGCAACATCAGTTAACAGCCCAGTCAACAGAGAAAGATAACTGTTATTGTGTCAGATTGTTTGAAATTCTTTCCCTCGTTACCCAAACATTGTTTAATATATTTTTTATAAACTTTATGAATCCACTTGAACATAAATAACATCATTATTGCTAATTTGATTTCTCTGATAAGTACAACTCACACATACTGGCATAAATGTGGTGCGGTGGGATTCAGACTAGCATGTTTGGCAAAGCAATAAGTAAAAAGGAAATGAACTTAAGCCAAATTTCTGTTACAAATATGAATAACTAATTCCATAAGAATTTAAGATTAACACAAGCCTGAACAAAACTATTTTTAAATATCAAGTTTGTTAAGATTTTCTTTACAATATTGGAACGCTTCACAATTTACCTCAATAATACAACTTTAATCAGTTTAACAGACAAAATGAATGTACCCTTTTCGAAGGGAAACCATGAGGTAACATGAAAACATAACCAACCAATCAATAATCATCTATACATACATGGCCATGAAGAAGAACACCTCAACAAAAAACAAATTCCAAACAAAACAGGTTGTCAAATTAATCTATTTACAAGTTTAAAAGAAGATTCCCTCCTTTGAGTCTTCATTCATTCGTCTGAACCATTCGATTGAGATTTTTGGTCTTCGGCTTCAGAGGGCAACTTCTGGAGGAAAGCAGTTGTGCAGTTAGTGTGTCAGTGATAAGCTACAATGGTGCAGTTTGATCAGTTAAATAAGCACAATGCCATGTCCACAGTACATGTTGGGTGTGATACCAGAAAGTTCCTTAGTAGGAATCTGATTTTATCTTTTTCAAATACATTTGTATCCTTATTCAGCTATAGACCAATTAAGAACAAATTATCATTTGTGAATGACGTCCTGTGGCTCAAGGTTCCTTGAGGGATGGGGCATGGGCCAGAAATCATTCATTGAATCAACATTTTTCGATTAATTCAGGTTTAGTGCACTGAAAAATGACATGGATTGTATAATATGGTGTTATTATACAATCCTGACGTGTGTTACCTTCTGCAGGGTTCCCAGTAGCTCCTTCATGGTGGAAGTGAGGCTGTCAGCCGTCTTGTGGAGCTGGCTGCAGAAATGGGACTTCTGCTCCTCCACCACCTTCAGACTCTCTTCTGTCTGCTCCAGGTGGCTCTTTATCTCCTGGAGCTCCTTGGCCATCTCACCGTTCTCCTGCTCCAGCTGCATCATCACTTTAGCACCTTCATCTATAAGCAAACACACAGGAGGCCATCTATTATCTTTACCAACTTCTACTTTATTCCAACCCCTTGGTACTTTGCGGGTATTCATTGTACAAATCAAGTAAAAGTTTGATTGTAGACAAAATATTGATACTAGGTGTGGAGACTTGACTGTTAACCTCAAACTAATCACACAGCATAAAGGCATCCTCTCCCACAGTTTTTACCCATTTCTTTTTACGTTTAGGGAGATTCACTGCTCCACATACCCATTTTGGAATCCTGGAGCATAAGTTTCTGTTCGATCTCCTCCCGAGCCTTCTCGCTCTTGTCCAGCTTCTGCATCATGCTGCCCACGTCCACCATGGCCCCGTTGAAGACGATCAGACTGCCAGACTCTGAGCCTTCAGCAGGCTTGGCGCTGGCCTTGGGGCCTGCCAGCAGAGCTCGGTTCCCTGAGAAAGAGGCAAAACGTCAAGGTCGATTTGTTGTTTTTTGGGGGTGAGAGGTTTCGGTTGCGCGTCTCACCTAGCAAGTTATCCAGCTGGATGTCGCTGAAAGACAGAGCTGCCTCATCTTTCGCCCGGTCGGTCAGTTTGCGATAGAAGCAGGATTCTCTCACCACTGGCTTGTTTAACAATTTCTTTACCTGGAAACAGATACACATACATTGTGGACATTTATTAGTTGTAATCCTTTCACTTTTCAAATGCAAATGTAGGCCCTGTGTGTGCGTGTACCTGAGCACGGGACAGGTGCAGGCCCAGAGTGTACATAATCTCCTCTAAGTCTTTCTCGAGCAGGTAGCCACAGTGGCTCTGGTCAAAGTAGACAAATGCCATTAACAGGTCCTTGTTGTAGGTCACCATCTGCTTCTTCTCCTTCTCCTACACACACACACACACACACACACACACACACACACACACACACACACACACACACACACACACACACACACACACACACACACACACACACACACACACACACACACACACTTAACTGTACATATACACTGCACTTAACATACTGCAGCACAACAAAGCCACAGCAGCAGAAGAATCTAGAACAGACTGACCTTGTCTTTGGAGGACCTGTCCTTGGACTTCCTGTCATCTCTGCGCTCATCCCTCCTGTCTCTGCCATTGGAGTCTTCGTCATCCTTATCTGAGGACAAGCACATGTCTTACTGTACGCACAGAAGATAGGAAGGATGAGTAGGACAAATGTCATTTTAGGGGACTTTTATTTGGATCTATGCAGGTCCCAGATACTGTGGTATCTGGTATCACATGATAAGCCTGCCTGTTTTCCAGCTTT